>NW_027505871.1:0-133545 GCF_021521415.1 Bidens hawaiensis | reverse complement strand
CGAGATCCAACATCGTACAACCTGCCATTGCAGTTAATACCAGTTGGCAGATTCTGTTAAACATTCTGAATACCATTTCACATTCTGCTTAGTTTCACAAATTACTTCACAAAAACCCACATTCTCATCTTAATCGCATCGCACGTATCTGCGACACTTTCCATCTTGGCGTATCCGAAGACGCCGTTAAACTCTGCGTCTTTCCATTTTCACTCATTGATCATGCGAGTCTGTGGCTCGAGTCCCTCCCACGGGGCTCTATAGCTACTTGGGCTGCCATGCAGACCCAATTTCTTGAGTCAACATAGTTAATCTTTCAGTTAATCTTTCGTTAAGTTTTCTATTTTTCGTAACTTTTGTCAGTTAGACCAATTAGTCCAGTTAAATTATTTTATAAAAAGAAAAATTAAAAATAAAAATCAATTAAATATTATTCTTGGGTAGGTCTTGTCTAGGGTTAGTGATCAGTAGCGTTTGTACGTATCCTTGTGTTCGATACTCGGACTTTCTAGGTCTATACTACTTACGATCGGTACACTTGCCGGTTGTGTGTGGCTTTAGGATTTACGTTTTAAATTTAAAGCTTAATTGTGAGGGTCATTCATTGTTATAGACATATCATCCAACGCACACCAACTACGTAGCGTGTTTGTACCATTATGGTAATGTGCAAACGGCGCTATGTGTAACATGGCAGCCATGCCAATTCGTTTGGGTTTGTCAAACCAATAGTACTATTCACAAGTCACTGGCTCGAAGTTAATCACTGTGTTCGTGGGGACTTTTGTGTGTTAGCACTTAGATAATTCCCATCATCAAAGAATTCCGAGTATATATAGATATGTATCAACATATTTTTCACCCGAAAGTTCGTTAAAACAGTTTAAAAGTGGGGTCATGAAACTCACGGTTTAGTAGATATTCAACCAGGTATCGGATAGTGGTTCGTTCTGCTTGCTAGCACTCAGACCCTATAATCAATACTATAATAATAATAATAATGTTTTAATATTATTATAATGTCCATACTGAAATGGGTTGTATATCTAATCTGGGTATAGCGGTTACACCCAGAAAGTGTCAATAGGCTTAGATTGTGATGTTGTTCAATGCCTAATACTTAAAACCGAACTTGGCTCAGTTTCCCCGTTTCACCAGCTGGGCCAAGTTATTCGTTTGCGCGTTTAGAAAACAGGTATGAGTATATGAACTTGGGTAAACGTGTTGGTTGATAAAATGATTAAGTTATTAAGAAATATCATAATTTAGGGGTCTGGATTCGTTACGGAACTTCTTTCCGTTTATTCAGTCGTTGAGAAATACGCGCACAATTCATCGAAATTGTCTGGATTTCTCACAGAAAGTTTGGTTTAACTTAATTAACCCAAAACTATGATTTTTGATCACTCTTGATGTTCTGATATTCCAACAGGTTCGTTAATCACGAACTCGTCGGTTTTTATTAGAATCGAATTTGTTTAATCTGCAATTTAGCACAATTAATTATCCGTTTATTATTAAATTAAGAAAATTTAGAAACCTATCAATTAAAATATGTATATTTTTATAAAAATATTTCTGGAATTATTTACTAATTTATTAATTTATAAAAATTCATTTTATATACTATATTTAGCCCGAAAATCGTCCGTCTATACCAAACAATTTCCAAAAAATGAGACAAAATTTCTAAGTGATCAAAACACTTCCCAAAACATCTTGCAAATTTTCTAGAACCTAACACTTTTGCCAAATTATCTTTCCGAGCCAAAAATGACTATAAAAACTCGAAAAACGGGAATCCACAAAACATAGTTAGAGTTTTCCAAATGACCCAAAATTTCATATGTGATCATATTATATCAAATCTGAGTTCCCCACAAAATTTCATAATTTTTCAAGCATTTTAAGTATTTTTCCCAAATAAGCGTCCCTAATCGGTAATAAATTCGCCAAAAATTCTCAAATGGTCAAAAAACTTATCAAAATAGGTTCTTAACCATGTGTAGGATCAAAATATATTTTTCGACCATTTTTAAGGTTTTTATCTTGTTAGATATTATTTTTAGTAATCAAGGTACAATATTTATGCACAAACCATGTTTAAAACAAGCTTAAATGATCAAAATAATTATGTTACCTTGAGAGTTTTGTATGTGTGAAAAAATTGGTGTTCTTGATCAGTTTTTGAAGATGATAAGGAGGAAAAAAATATCTTATACATGTTAAAGTGTGAAAGAAATCAAGGGGGTGTTTCCCCATAACTTGCGGTCGGGAATGTTATTGGGCCCAATTTTTGGCCCACTTCCTTGTTTTGCATGCCCGGATGCTAAATCCCGAGTCCAAATTTATTTTGGGTTCAGTTTTTGGCGCGAAAAATATATCGGGTACGACAAACAGTGCCAAAACGAGCGTTTTTCAGCTATTTTTGTGTAAATTTATAAAAACATACTATTTTTTTGTAAAAATCGAAAAATATTTTCACGGATCGCTCAAAACATCCCCAATAAATGTTTGGCAGGTCTTTTTCAGCTTAACGGATGATCCAAGGCTTGTTTCGTAACAGTCTTTCGCGTTTAAGATCATAGTGGGTAGTTAAATGAGCATGTTTTCTTTTAACTGGTTTGCTATCGTACTAAGGCCATAATATCAATATGTTGGCTTATATTAAATTTATATCACTTATAGATGCCCCCGGGATATCTAGGTCATAAGCAGACCCGTTTGGTTAATCGTTTGTTCGATACGCAATAACTCGTTAAACGCTTATTCGATTTGTGAATACTTAGGTGTATCTGGTTTTGTCATAAATGTCACATTCTCCCCCAGTTAAGAAATTTCATCCCCAAATTCAATATGCCAGTTAAAATCTTCTTAGGAACAAACAAGAATATTGGTTTTCGTTTTCATATATATTTAATTCCCCATTGTAAGGCATTTTACCGAACTTTGACCATTGAAATTCTGTTGAGTCGTTACTGTTTTATTTTCCCATTCATTATTTATAAGGGTTCTTTACAAAGTTTAGTTATGTGTGAGTTTCCAAGTGGTACTATTTCTGCCTCGTCAAGAAGGCACTTGTTTAGGTTCAATATATAAGAAGTTATTAGTAAGGCTAAATTCGTGAATGAAACTCAACTTTAAAAATAGTTTTAGCAGATATATTTCGAGATTAATTTTTTAGATAACTTCGTACGGTTATGTGTATATCGATGTTAACTTATAGGTTTCCTAAGTTTGCCAAAAATAAGAAGCAAAATGACTATCTCAGTCTGAAGTAATCGAAATAGACACACTATGCCGTGATATGATTTGTTAACATAATGGTAGGCGATCCTTTCAGTTGTGTAGTTGTTATGGATCGGGAGAAGGTGTGCAATTTAAGGTAGTCGGTCATTTAATACCTGTACTACAATGTTTTCTCGGGATGATTTATGAAAGTGTGTTACGAAACTCATAGTAATCTGTTCCCACTTCCACTGGGTGTTTCTGGTTGTTATAATATTACCAAGGGTTTTTGATACTTTGTCTTAATTCTATCACTGATCAGGCATTTACCGACGTGTGTGGCTATATCTGTCTTCATACCGAGCCACGAATAATATTCCTTTAATCTTTGTACTTCTTATCAGTTCCTGAATGAATGTAATATCTAGACTGATGTGCCTTATCCATGATCAAGTCCTGTAAGTTACCAAGAGTTGGAATTCCAGCTCGGTTTGTTTCAAGTATAGAATTTCATTAGTTTTCTTTTCAAAGTTCTGCTCGTTCCAGTGCAATTTTTTGTTTTCCTAGTAGTCTGCCTCTAGGGCTTCATTCTGGGCGATACGGATTTGTTAGGTAAGGATAGTTTGGCAATCATTCCCAGTGCTCGTACTTTCAGTGGTTTAATTATGTCCTTTCTGCTCTATGCATCGGTTTTCACAATTACAATTGTTCCATAACTCTATTCGTTTTCCTTACCCCATATCTAGTTCCGTCATATCAATTGCAGGTCATAGGCTTTTGTGATTCATGTAATTTATGCATTTGGTGGTATATAAGCAATATTCCCATGCCTTAGGTGTAAAAACAGTCGTTCCATACTCCGGGTCATGGATAGTATAGTTCCTTTTGAATTCTTATTTTTTTTCATTGGAGCTGAATAAGATTTTTATGTTAGCAACTGGAAAGACATTTCTTATTCTTTTTCCCAATCATGATTTTGGTCTTTCTGAGTTAAGAGGGCTAGGGGTTAAGTTATACTGGAAATGTTTTTAATGACAGTGGTAGTGTCCAGCTACTCTTAAAATTTGGCGAATTCCTTTTGGTACATTTCGTACTTGCCAACTTTTAATGAATTCTATCTCGCTCAGGTCTATGTGAATTCCGCGTCTGTTAACAATGTGTCCTAAAAATTGCACTTATTGTAGGCCAAATTCACACTTGGACAACTTGGCATACAATTTATTCTACCTTAACAACTCCAAGATTGTTCGTAAATGTTGTTTGTGTTCCTCCTTGGTTTTCAAATATATCAAGATGTCATCGATAAACACTATAATGAATTTACTGAGGCGTGGTTTTCAAACTCGAATAGTGAAGTTCAGGAAGACTTCGGGTGCATTAGTCCACCCAAAAGGCATAACTAAAAATTCATAGTGACCTTATTGAGTTCGAAACACCATTTTGGAAACATATTTCTCTTGGATTTTAACTTGATGTCAATCGGATCTGAGGTCGATTTTTCAAGAAGTAATTTGCTCCCTGGAGTTGATTCAACAAATTGTCTATTTATGGGAGGGGATGTTGGTTTTTGATGATAATTTTGTTGAGTTCCCGGTAATCACTGTACGTCCTCAAGTTTCCATTCTTCTCTACAAATAACACCGGTGCTTCCTACGGAGAATAACTATATCGTATAAATCCATTCTTTAATAATTCTTGTAGCTGGGTAATTAGTTCTTACATTTCAGAGAATGCCAGATGATAAGGTGCCGTGGTAATAGGAGTTTACCCTAGGATTAGGTCAGTTCGGAATTCAACTTGTCGGATTAGTGGTATTCTGGGTAGTTCATCAGGAAGGACATTGCAGTATTCATGTACTACGAGGATATCTTCTATATGTTTTTCATCGGGGTTTTTTACGGTTACGATTGTCAGAAATGCCATACACCCTTGGCGTAAGCGCTTTAATACTTTATGATGAGACACGAGAGGTAATATTGCACCAAAATTCTCTCCTTATATAATCGCTTCATCATCCGAGAGAGAAGTTTTAACTATTTAATCATTACTCACGATTTCCCCCTTGTATTTAGCTAACCAGCCCATACTGACAATTACATCGATGTTTCCCAACTATACCGGGAGTAGATCAATATAAAGGGTTGGTTGATTAGGATAATAGGACAGTTTTAGAGTATTTGGTTAACAGTTATAGGTTTACTGTTAGTGAAGTCTATAGCATAGGGATCTATTAGTTCAGTAGCCGGCACATTTCTCGGGATAAGAAGTTAGTGGGGATAAGACTTCTATCGGTACCTATATCAAATAAATTTGAAGCATATTAATCAGGGATTACAGATGTACCCTTCACCACATTTAAGTCTTGTTGTGTTTTATTGGAGCCTATCACTAATCGCGGCCTCTAGCCGAGTTAGACGTTGATGTTCGTTCTTGGCTTAACTTGGCACAGTTCTTTTTGAAGCATTTCGTACTTCCACACTCAAAGCAAGCATGAGGGTTTGTCATAGGTTGTGAGCGAACTGGTTACGATTGGGGTAACTGGGAAGGGTGAGGTTCTGTTTACAGCACCTATAATGGCTCCACACCTACGAGTAAAGTATCCAATCTTCCCGTTTATATAACGTATCTTTATTCGACATTCCTTTATAATGATTACATAACCACCTTTTCACGAAGGTTTATTGTGTATTTTTCGTTCAGAACTAAAGTTAATCGCCGTATCGTTTTGAGTTGTTGGGGCGCACGTTTAATTTGTTGTAGTTATTGTACCCTTGTTTCATGATTAGTTCGTTTTATATGAGTTGATTTTCCTGGGTATTCTCAAAACACTATTTCTGACCAAATCAAAAGCTACCACACCAGCTTGTGTGACAGCATTTTTAAAGATTTAGTGGTAAACTGAATTAACTAAAGTCGCTACTTCTGGGGCTACTAACTATGGCACCAGTCGAGCCAGATCGTTAAAACGGTTCGTGTATCCCAATTGGCCCGCACCTTTCATTTTCAGTGTCCTGGGTTCGTATTCTAATTTCTAGATTTCATTCCTTGGATGAAAATGTTTTAATAAAAGGGTTTTAAGTTTTGCCCAGGTCATACGGTTGGTTGCCTCTTGTTCCCGAGTTCGTACAATCGTTATTCATCATATATGTGATGAGCAAATTCTGGTATTGATAATAGGTTATCGCTTTGATCCATTTTACTCACTCATTTACTCCTTTAGTACCACTAAAATTTACATATTTGCACAACATAAATTGTTTAAAGAAGTATTCTCGTTGTGAAGAATCACGGTTGTTACGACCAATATTCATGTTTGGTAAGAGATTTTTGTTGCCAAAGGCATAGTGGGGGAATTATTATTATTGGTAGCAGCATTAGTGCTCAGCGGGGATGTATTATTTACGAAAATGTTCGTATTTATCGGGAGAATAACATTTTTAACTGTATTAGTATTGGGCTGCGAAATAGTATTCGCGGCCGTATTAGCGTTTGGCATTTAATTTGTATTCATTGTCGTATTAATACCGGCAGCGAATCGCGCTGCTGTTATCAGAATTACTGTCTGCAGTTGCCGAACAATCATCTCGGCCACAATCGCCTCAGATCACAAGTTTGTTTTCTTCGGGGCCATCCTATAATGATAAGCAACTATACTTCAATTAATAGTAATTCCCCATATACTCACCACGCAGGGAATTACATTAACTAATATTCAGGTATTTCAAATAGCACATATGTATCACACACACCGAATCATGTATTTATATACCAAATATAGTACATAGATTTAGCCTAATGAGGCCGTTGTTTGCATGTATTTATCGAAAGTTGTCACCCATTGACAAGAAATTTTAGCCCGGTAAGGGTCAATGTTGGTAATAAAAGATCCAAATCGTCCTCCATATCAACATAGCACACCACCAGATGCTTGCATGGAGTATCGAAACTATACAAAACAGGGCCACACTAACCTTGTCTATTCGAGTACATAGTATAATAATCATGAATAATTCACAACTTGTACAACAATCACTCCGGTATAATCCCACCATTGGCTAACTGTTTTATCCTGCCTCTCATGTATGTAGACATTTGTTCGCTATAAGTTTAATCAATATTTCATAGTCAGGAGGCATTTGTATACTCCCCTTTCCCTTTGCATGTTATTAAATATAGTTATAGAATATTCTTTCATCAGGTCATTCAGTACCCACAAGCATGTTGGGCCTGCTAAAAGTGGTGATTTATTAGTTGGGAGTAAGAATGTTCTCTATAAGCCAAGACACATCATTGGTCCACGAGCGTGAGGATTCTTTTCTATAATAAATCGATCAGAGTGGCAACGATATAGTGGTGGTTGGAGATACTCGTACATATATGATTTGATGAGTTTGTTGATTAGGTGGGTTTGGCAGGGTTGATTGTACTGATGATATGAAAAACTTTTGAACTATAGCTGATAAGTAAGATATACGGGTAATTACAGTCAGTTATATATCGAGGATTTCGTACAGTACTTGTTATATTTATAATTTCATAAATTGGGCTCGTTAATAGGTATTTTCCTAGGAGTAGTGTTTATTCTTGAATGACAGAAATGGAAAGATGACTAGAAAACAGCTCAATTTACTGTCAGAAAACAGATATATGAGATAAAGATTAGGCCCGAACTAAGAAGTGTTGCATTCGTTGAGATGGACATATGTAGATCGCACCTCCTACGATTCTTTTCAGGGACTTGAATATTAAGTTCAGTCTGTGGTTCTATCATACAATAAGGTTCAGTTTAGACTTGTTAGAGCACCCTTTAATTCCTTTCGCAGGTAACACCAGTTTCTTCATCCATCGTAAGACTACCAGATCTCAATATCTTCCGGTGCAACGGTTAAATTGTAAGAATAATATTTTTCGATGGTATGAATCAAAGCAATGGATATTATTACTTAGGGCAAAATAAAATATTTTATTTGTTATGATCAGATATAATATTAATTATGATAAAATATAATATTGGTTTTAACATAATATAATTTTAATTATAATAAGAATTAATATTGATTATAATCGAATATACTATTCGTTACAATGAGGTTTAATATTATCGACAGTATAATGCGTACACGTATTCATACACATTATTTCAGATAAGCACGTATGCATGCTACATATATATACACATATATATACACTTTAACATTACCTTTTATACACATATGTTGCCATTTTTACCTATTGGTACGTCCCGCGATTTCTCTTCGAATTCCCTCGTACAAGCAAGTCCGTTATTATGTTCCGAACCATAATAACTCACTTGCTCTTCAAGTTCATCCTGGCATTCATCAGTATATAATATTATATTGTTATTTATTTTCCCAGAGTTAATCGAGCCTACTGTCACACCCCAACCTAAGGTAGAAATGTCGAGGCATGATCCAATTGCTCACAGCTCGAAGATACTATCATAATATAAAAGTGACAATATCTAATTAATTATTTTATTTAAAATATACACACAATACCCAAATACAGCAACGCTACTCAAGTAAATAAATATAATAAGTTTAAATCCTTGTTTGTCTTCATTAAAACCTAAGGTCTTTCTAAATGTCCATACTTCAACTTCAAGCAACCTGCATATGCGTAGAAAATGGAGTTTGTCAACATAAATTTGAGTGAGAATATCACCAGTTTTGACACAACAATATAAATAAGCATAACGTGATAAGTGTGGTAAATGTAATCAAACCATAAACAAGTATGTAGACCGTTGCCAAGAAAATCGGGCGTTGGTCAATAGCAGGAGCACCCACTATATGAATGAATGAATAGTAATCCTAATATACGAATGAATGAATAGTAATACAAGTAAGCAAGTAGCACTTATGTTTGATTAAGTCACTCACAATTACACGTATGCATTTGTTTGAATATATATATAGTATGAAATACGGATAGGTATGCATATGTCCCTAAAACTTTTAGAAAAGTTGGTAAAATAGGGGAATGATAAACTCACCTTAGATTAAGGACAAACGAATATAAATATGTATAAGCGAGCAAACGAATAAGCGAGTCGTCCACTACACGTCAAACGGTATGAACAAATCAGAATCTGAGACTTTAAGATATGATAATATAAATGAAAACGAACTTGTTGCCATAGGAATCAATCCAAACGGACGTTTAGAATTTAAGTTATGTTTGTTTTAAGATTTAAGCGAGCTGGTACTGACCAGAATCCGAACAACGAGTCGAAAGTCAGGTTTTGGTCAGTAGCCTTAAAATTACGTTACGAGCAAAAAAGTATTCTGGACCAAATGTTGAATCTGACCAGAAGTATGATAAAACGGTAAGTCAAAGTAGTTGACTATTCTACCCTTTAACGAGTTTTAAACGAATTGACCGGTCAACACCCTTCAACCACCGAAATTGATTGAAGTTTATTGAAAAGGGAAGGTATATGAATGATTTTACAGTTAAAACTTACCCGAAAAGTGAAAGAATAAGGAGATATGACGAGTCAACGGTCCACACGCACGCAAAGTCAAACGAACAAACTTGTGTATTCAACCAATTAAGCAAAAACCGACAAGGTGGATGATGAGCAGAGAGGGTGATGGCTGGAGAGGCTCCTCTAGGGTTTGGTGTGAAGGTTTGTGACAGAGATTATGAGTTGTTTATATAGAAATAGCAAAAACAAACTAATTTTGGACTTGTCATTCGTTTAAGTAAGAATATATGATTTTAATGAGAGAATCATTGAAATAATCATAAAGATTCACCCTTGATCAGTAATAAATGATTTAGGACTTGTGTTTTAGTTATATTATGATTACTTGGTCCTTAATTTACTCAAATATGTCAAATATAATCGATTTTATACCAAAAATGAACTAGGAAGCGATCTAACACGAAACGAGTATGTGTAGGTATCCCATAGCGCTGCGCGGTGGGGGAGGGCCATCCCACCACGTGGTTCTCCGGCCAAAATGGGAGGAATTTGATTTTTGATGCTTTTAGTCCTTGTAGTTTGAGAATTGGATAATTAATGAATCTTTTACGCATAAATTAAGAATTGAACGTCTTTTAAAGTATGAAGGGCCTAAAGTGAATATTAGAAACTTAAAGTCTTATAAATATTTGATTTCCAATAACAATAAAAATCTAAAAATGTTTATGGGTCGGGTTATACGCAAACGAATATGGGTTTGAAAAATCCGAGATGTTACACCTGCGGTTAAATTTTAGGCATCCTAAGGGATAACCTAATCCTTTATAACCAGTGGTCTGATACCAACTTTTATCACATCCCATTTAGCAAATCGAGGAAGCATAAAACAGAAATGTAACAGACACCCCTGGTATCAACCACATTCTTTATAAAGAACAATACATCTAATTTACAATATTTTACATTGAATTAACTTCATTTACAACTAGGTGATATAAGCTAAATCCAACTCGTTAAGCGGCTTTACTTCTTACTATCACACTTGCATCAATTCACCTAGCATTGATCGCGAGTCAAATACATAGCACATTGACTTTCTTGTCCAAGTCCGGTATACCTGAAAAACATGTTAAAACGGGTTAACTACAAATAGTTGGTGAGTTTCATGAGTTTCAAGAAATCAGCCTTGCGTATAACAATCATAGTTTGTAAATACGCAAATAAGTATTGTTTTGGTCAAAAATTAACAACAATGATTTCGTAACCAAATTAGTAATCGAGACTAGGTGCTTGTATGAAATGAACGTAAAAGTACTTGAACACAAGGATTTGTTGCGAGGAAAAAACTCGTTATCCTTAGAATAACAAGCAAAAAACCCCGAGTGGTGAAAACTATCACCACCGGTTTATTAATAACAAAGGCAATTACAATTGTGGAGCTCAAACTTGATCGTGATTACAAAAAGTGCGAGTACTAGTAAATTCTCGAGTGCTAGAGAGTGTGTTTTATGATCCGTTTTGAGCTCTATTTATACAAAAATAAAACCAACTAGAATTCCTATATTTAAGAAAACTACGGAATTATTCCAATTAGCCGTTAGCCCTTCAATCAGCACGTTTCCTTTCTTGTCATGCTTTATTCACTGAAAGTACGAGTCTTTGGGAGATCACAATAACAATCTTTGACCTGGTAAACACAGGAAGAAGCAAAAATCGTGTTATATATATAATGTAATTATGATACCGGTTACCTCTGAGGATACCGCATCCCAAATCGGCTCTGAATAATATTTGTTGAGGATACTGAAAATCCGTGCCCTAACAATTGTCCCCAAATTTAATAGTTGTTGATATAGATTACAGCTGTAAAATTTTCAAATTTTGAATTTTGAATTCCTGTATGTGCGGTGGATTTTCGATACACGTGTCAGCCGTCTTGATGATTCACCAAACCCTAGGTTGCCTTTATAATTACACGGATAAATCATTTCTACCCATTTTCTCTTTTATTCAGGTAACTTCTCTCTTTTCTGTATCTTAGCGAAATCATGAGTCCAAAGCTTTCATCCTCCGGTATTGAGGATTTTGTGTCTCAGAATCTCCTCGCAAGTCCTGCGAATCATATATATATTTTTGGCAACACCGATATCGCAAATCGTCGGTCTCGGGGTTGCTTTCCTGCTGGAACTGTTTTCAGACCATTTGACACCGCTCTTACTTCTGATTTTATTTCAAAAACCTGGATCTGATTTCTGTTTTTGCCATTCAAAATTGGTTTTTCCTATCCGTTTCCTGCCTTTACCACCAAGTTCTTTCTCAGAACTGGTCTTAGTTACGCCCAAACCATGCCCATGGTTTGGAGGACTTTATTTGTTTTGGAGAAACTGATTGCTGACCATGCCCTAGATCTTACCCTATCGGAGCTTGCTTCTGTATATGACCTTCACAGCCATGGGTCTTCAAGATATCTTCTCAAAATTAAATCTGGTCGATCTCCATTGGTTCTGAAAAATACCCAGAATAACGACCAGTGGAAAAGACAATATTTCTTTGTTAGGAGAGATTCTCTTCCACAGCCTGATACGCTTCCTTATCTCTGGGTTTCCAAAAGTAGGATACCGTATCTTGAGTATATATCGATATCTTTTATGACTGATGTGTTTTCTTTTGTTTCTGCAGCTTTGAAGTTCTTTGAGATCGCTCCTCCCACCAGAGAAACCGAGGATAAGCTTGCCTCTTTCTTTCTCATTGATAAGGAAGAGAGAACATTTCATTTCCAGTCAAGTTTCCAAGATCCATCTCCGTCCGTGAGCTCCGTTATGTCTGGTAAGAAATATTCGAGTTTTTATTACAATTTTTAAGGATCAGAGATACTAACCTGTGTATTTGTAGGCAAGTCTACTTCTGCTTTTGCTCTTGAAGATATTGACAGCATGGTATCCACCCGAAGCACTATCAAGAAGGAGCATGTCCCCAGCTCTATTCCTCGACGTGAAGGTAGCCGCGCAAAGGGCTCTAAGAAGCAGAAGAGTCTAGAGACTAGTGAATCCATTCCCGTGCACGATGTTGATTTCCACGATGCCATGAACAAGACTCAGCAAGTTTTTTTTTTTTTAATTTATCATGATTTCTTATATCTTGAGGATAATTTATATTGAGGATCCATTATCCTTGCAGGGCCTCGAGTATCTCTCCCGGTTCGCCACTATGAGCCTCAAACTCCATGAAGCCAATACCCGCATCTCCGAATTGATGAAGATAGGAGTCACCAAGACCAGTCTTATTGATAAGAAGACCAAAGAGCTGGAAGACGCGAAATTGGAGCTGTCATTGGCCAAGAAGGAGTTGGTCCATCAAGAGGCCAAGTGCTTGGTGAAGGTTTATGAGGCTATGGAGGGGGGCTAAAAAGTCTGCTGATGTCTTTGTATTTCAATCCCGGCTCAAGATGGCTAAGGAGGCGAAGGATGCTGGTTTGGATACCCCCTTCTGGGATGTTGCTGGCTGGAAGAGAATACTGGCTGAACTTGATGGGGACACGGTGGAGGAAGCTGGTCCGAGCGGAGTGGAAAAGGTTGTGGAAGAGGCAGTGGATGTGGCGGCCAAGGGAGCGGCGAAGGCGGTTGGTGGCGAGGTGCAATTGGGCGATGATGGCAGTAAAGAAAATGCTTGAGCCTAATTTTTTTTATGTGTTTGTTTGTGGTTTGATGTTGGGTGGTAATGGGTGGTGAACAATTTACTTTTTTCTGTCTGGAACAATGATATGCTTAGGATATTAGGATACATGGGTGGAGGGATCTTGATTTTCCAAGACGAAGCCCATGATATCTTGACTTTTGAACATCTGGCAATATTTGGGTGGAGGAATCTTGGCTTTTCAAAACGAAACCCGGGTGTTGCCTTTCTAATTTCCTGCACTTATGATTAGTAATAGCATAACCTTTTGGCTTTAAGTATTGTGTTCAATATGTCTGTTATTTTTTACATAACTTATCTGAACAGGTTTTGGTTGAAATATTACTTATCTTTCATTTTCTGAGACAAGTCATTTTGGCGATAACGTATCCTGAAAACATGGTTCTCAAAAATTTTGAGGATTATATATTTTAAACATTTTGAGAATAATGTATCCTGATCATAGAATGTTTCAACGGTTATAAGTTTTTAGAAAATATAATCAAAAGGATTATTAAGAAAAATATTTTTAGGATAATGTATCCTTATGACTTGTGTGAGTTATCACAATCAAACCAAAAGATTATACCTTGAATTATAAATAGAATGATAAAACTAAGTGTTAAGAGTACCTTCGTGGAGATCATTTATAAATCTAATGGGCTTACATGAGATGTCCTCAATCATTGATCTTTTTAAGTATCAAGCTTTTGGGATTTTGCAAAGTTAAAAGCAACTCAGTAACCTCCTTAGATTTAGCAATCTGTCAAAACAAAGTTAGATAATTCTGGCGATAAAGCCCATTAACTGGCGATAAAGCCTTTTCACTGGTGACTAGGCCTTTACTTTAGAGACATGAAAATGTCTAGACTTGAGATAAAACTGGGGAAGGTCCCAAACGTATGGACATGATTATGCGAAAACTTTAGATAACACGAAAGTGTTATAAACCTTAGATAACATGAAAATGTTATAAACCATTTGTGTGACACGTCTGACACTTACCTTAAGGATTCGGTATATAGCCAACAGTAGACGGATTGTCAGCTGGTCTGGTCAGCCTGCCTCGAACTATACCCGAATCATCGTGCGTTCCAGGCGTCGTTAGAAAGGTGAAGACCTTTAAACCTTTTGAGATATTCGGGATATCATATTCGTGCGCCCCTGGCGTTTGTTGGAAAGGTGAAGACCTTTAAACCTTGAGGGATATCAGGGATATCATATTCGTTTGGGAGGTGATCAGCCTCTGACTATTGTCGAGATAACATATCCTTAGGATAACTGCAAAACACTAAGCTTTTGATGAGGGGGTGGGTGTTAGCCTGGCTAACACCCCTCCGATGCTTAAGTCAGTAAACTTGATTTAGAAATAATAAAGTTCAAAAAATGTAAAAATAGATGAGGGAACATACCTTTATCCTGAGGATATGAACATACCAGTTAAGGACACTAACAAAAATATGTCTTAAGGTGAATAGCATTCCAAGATCTTGGTATAGGAATACCTTCCATAGTGATTAACCTGCAGGCCCCTTTTCCGGCTTCAGCTTCAATCAAGTAAGGGCCTTCCCATTTAGGAGCTAGCTTTCCATCTGTCGGGTTAGTGGTATTCTGAAACGCTTTCCTTAGTACCATGTCTCCTACTTGGAATATTCGAATCCTGATATTTTTGTTGTAGGACTTGGCTATTCTTTGTTGGTGATCCTGATCTTAGCTAGATCTCTGAGTTCATCGATGGTATCCAAGTCTTCAGTAAGGCTTTGGTTGTTGTATTCAGTATCTTGGAGGATGGTTCTTGCTGTAGGGATCACCATTTCTGTAGGGATAACGGCTTTAGCCCCAAACACCAAAGAGAAAGGTGTTTGTTCCGTTGCAATTTTTTGAGGTGGTTCTATCAGCCCAAAGGATAAATGGTAGTTCTTCAGCCCATTTTCCTTTCTTGGATCCCAATTTCTTCTTCAGATTGTTGATGATGATCTTGTGATTGGATTCTTCTTGACCGTTAGCTTGAGGATGTACTGGAGTTGAAGTCAAAATCTTGATTCCCCAACTTTCACAAAAATAGGTTGTTCTACTACCGATGAACTGTGAGCCATTGTCACAAACAATCTCCGTCGGAATATCAAATCTTGTCAGGATGTTGTGTTCGATGAACAAGATCACATCCTTTTCTTTGACTTGAACGAATGCCTCTACTTCAATCCACTTGGAGAAGTAATCTATCATGGCCAGCATAAAGACCTTTCCGCCAGGAGCCTTGGGCAGCTTTTCCACAATATCCGTTCCCCATTTCATAAATGGCCACGGGGATATGATAGGATATAATGGTTCAGCTGGTTGATGCAATATGTTGCTATGTCTTTGGCAAGCGTCACACTTTTTGGAGAAATCCATTGCATCTCTCTTCATTGTTGGCCAGAAGTAACCTGTTCTTAATATCTTGGATACTAAGGCCCTGCCCCCAGTGTGGTTTCCACAATCACCTTCATGTATATCCTTGAGAACTTCTTGTGCTTCTTGATATTCCAAGCATCTCAAGTATGGACCTGCAAGTGACTTTCTATATAATACATTATTCAGGATGATATACTGGGTTACCTTCATTCGAAAGGCTCTGAAATTTTCTCCTTCTAGAATCTCATTATCCTGAAGATATCGTATTATGGGGCGGGTCCAGGATACTGGATTGTCTTCAATTTCTGAAGTCTCCATGATTTCATAGTTCTCCTTTGTTGTTGGAGTCAAGATATGCACGATAGGAATCTTGACATCTCCTGGTATCTTGAGAGCTGATGCTAAATTTGCTAGGGCATACGCTTCAGTGTTCTCTTCCCTTGGTACCTGTATTATTTCAAATGTTTCGAAACACATAGCTAATTCCTTAACTACTTCTAAATACTTTGCTAGGTTTTTTGCATTCACTGCATAAGAGCCATTAAAATGATTAGCTAATAACAAAGAATCAACATAAACTTGAAGATACCTGGCCTTCATATCCTTAGCTAATTGTAAACCAGCTATTAAGGCATCATATTTAGTCTCATTACTAGTAGCCTAAAATTCACAAGATATGGATAGAGGTATTATGTCCCCCTGTGGCGATTTTCGCAGGATACCTAGACCTGTTCCTCTTACGTTTGAGGCACCGTCAATATGCAAAGTCCAACTTTCCTTAATATCCAATTGTTGAACCTCTTTCTCTAATTCCTTAAGTATATCCTGGCTAAAATCAGCCACAAAGTCGGCAAGTGCCTGAGATTTTATGGTTGTTCTTGGCTAATACAAGATATCGTATGCACTAAGTTTCACAGCCCATTTTGCCGTCCTACCTGACATTTCTGGTTTTCTCAAAATAACTTTAATAGGATAGTTAGTTTTTACATGTATAGCATGAGTTTCAAAGTAGTGTCTTAGTTTAGTTGAAGCCATTATAAGTGCTAAAGTTAACTTTTCAAGATAAGAATACCTGGATTCAGCATCTAGCAGACTTTTACTTACATAATATATTGGATGTTATTGACTTTCATGATCCTTGACCAAGACGGCACTGATTGCACTCCCAGAAACGGCTAAGTACAGGGATAGAGGCTCACCATCAACTGGCTTCATTAGAAGTGGTGCTGAGGATAAGTATTCCTTTAGGGATACCAATGCCCTTTCTTGCTTTTCTCCCCATTCGAACTTTTGATTCTTCCTTAGGATATCATAGAAGTCTTTACACTTCTCTGAAGATCTTGAGATGAATCTGTTGAGAGAAGCTATTCTTCCGGTCAATCTTTGGACATCTTTAACATTTCTTGGTGATTTGATATCCAGGATAGCCTTGATCTGCTCTGGGCTTGCTTCTATTCCTTTTTTGGTTACCATGTATCCCAGGAAGTTTCCTGCTTTGACCTCAAAGTGACACTTGGCTGGATTCAATTTCATGTTGTATTAATCCAGGATATCAAATGCTATTGCCAAGTCTTTGAGATGACCCTCAGCCTTCTTCGACTTTACAACCATGTCATCTATGTAGACTTCCATCGTGTCCCCCAGTTGGTCTTTGAACATCATGTTGACAAGCCTTTGGTATGTTGCACCTGCATTTTTAAGTCCAAAAGGCATTGCAGTATAACAGTATATACCTGTGGGAGTCATGAAGGCCGTGTCTTCTTGATCTGAAGGCTCCATTTGAATCTGTTGAAATCCTGAGGATGCGTCCATGAATGTTAGCAGCTCATGGCCAGCAGTTGCATCCACCATTGAGTTAATGTGCGGGAGTGGGAATGGGTCTTTTGGACAGGCCTTATTCAGGTCTGTGAAGTCCACACACACTCTCCATTTTCCATTTTTCTTCTGGACAACAAATAGATTGGCCAACCATCTAGATTGGCCAACCATCTAGGATATTGGACTTCTCTTATCATCTTGGTTTTGAGCAGTTTCTACACCTCTTCTTGTATGATAGCGTTTCTCTCAGGAGCAAACTTCCGTCACTTTTGATGTACTGGCCTGAAAGATTTGTCTATACCAAGTTTATGAGTGATTATAGATTTAGATATACCTGTCATATCTTCATGTTTCCAGGCGAAGATAGAAGCTCTTTTCTTTAGAAAGGATATCAATTCCATTTCAATATCCTCAGGAATACTTGTTCCTAACAATACTTTGACTTCAGTATCCTGAGGATCCAAAGATACTTCCTTTACATCCTGCTCTCTTGCTTGCAGGACCTTCCTTGGTTGTTGCTGTAATTGCTATGCTTGAGTAGGCTTTGTAGTCCACTTCATTGATAAAGCATAACTTTCCTTGGCATCTTGCTGATCACTTTCAATTTTGATGACTCCCCAGGGACTTGGGAGTTTCACACACTGATGGTAGGTCGAGGGTACTGCCTTCATGCTGTGGATCCAGGGCCTACCTAAAATCACATTACAACAAGATAAAGAGTCAATAACGCAAAACTTTTGTAGGGAGTTAGTTCCCTCAATATATATTGGAAGTTTGATCTCTCCCAAGGTGTTCTTGGTTTTGCCGCTGAATCCGACAAGAACTGAGGATTTCGAGATAATCTCTGTTTCTGGGATATCCATTTTCTTCAATGCATCCATCTGGATATTGTTTACAAAGCTTCCTCCATCAACGAGTATCATGCGCACAAAACAGTTAGCTATACATAAAGTGATTACCAAACCGTCGTGGTTGGGGTCCACAAGGCCACATCTATCCTCCTCATCGAAGGATATGATCCTTTGAGTTGTCAATGTGGAAGTACGGAGAGGTCTTTCTCCGTTGTCCATCTTCGTTTTTCTGGAATGTTTCTTGGCTGCTGAATACGAGGTCCCGCAGATGTCAGATCCTTTAGAGATAAAGGATACCTCCTTAGCCCCGGGTGGTGGAGAAGGTGCCCTTTCAGGTATCTTGACAAGATCCTGACTCTTGTTCTTATTTCTTCCAAATAGTTCCTTTAGGTGTCCCTTACTGAGAAGATACCCTATCTCCTTCCGGAGTGCTATACAATCGTCTGTCCGATGGCCAAAATCTTCATGGAATGCACACCACCTTGACTTGTCTTTGTTTGATCCGGGCTTCTCATTTTTCTTAGGCCATCTAGCCTTGTCACCTAGATCCTGCATGGCACAAATTACACCACCAATATCTAGGTTAAAGCAATATTCGGATATTTTAGGATATTCTTTGTCATCTTCGTCTTCTTCCACAACGTTGATCTTGGGATTATCCTGCTTGGAATAAGACTTTGGCCTAAAGAACTTTTGGGGAGAGTCTAATTTCCTATTGGTAGACTCGTACTTTGGGATAACCAAACCTCCATGAGCCTTCTTATCATCTTCCAGCCGAATGTATCTCACCGCTCTGTTTCTGACTTCATTAAGATTCCTGCATGGAGTCATGACGAGGTCGTCATAGAAAGGAGAATTATTCCTAAGTCCCATCTTGAAGGCTTCAACAGCAACTGCCATATCAAGGTTGGGGATTTCCAAAGCTTCCCTGCTAAATCTGATTATGTAATCCCTTAGGGATTCATGGTTATGCTAAACAATTCTATATAAATCACCTGTCATTTTCTCCAAAGATCTACTACAAGAGAATTGATTATTAAACAAGTTAAGTAAATGAGCAAAGGAAGTGATTGTATTGGAAGGAATACTTAATAACCATTTGAGGGATGGCCCTGTTAGTGTTGAACAAAACCTTTTACATAGACAGGCTTCTTTGATTTCTACGGGGATAGGGTTGACCTCCATCCTTTCTCTGTATTGAGCTACATGCTCCTCAGGATCCGTAGTGCCGTCATAAAGTTTCATGTTGGGAGTTTGGAATTTCCTGGGGATCTTCACGTCGCATATGGGCCAAGTGAACCTAGAAAGTTTGTGACTGCCCGTTGGAACTTCAGCTGTGGGACGGATTATCCCGGGGATACTGGAAATCATATCTTTCATCTTCTGTAATTCCCTAGCTATATTGGGGGATATCCCCTTGTCTTGCATAGATCCATGGTTAGTGTATAAATTAGAATTAAGTAAACTGTTACCAGGATCTTGGTTAGGTCTCTGGTATCCTGAGCATGGGTGGTTAATTCCTCCATTGATGGTATCCCCAAGATAAGGCGGTGCCTGCATAGGGATGTCATCTCCAACATGCACTTCCGAGGATATCATAGGGGATCCTGATGAGAATATGCCGGCAGGCACGGTTGGGTGAGGCCGCATGTTGATGGAACCTGGCCTCATTGGTCCGGGTAACTCCGAGGATACCGAAGGAAAAGATCCCCAGTATCCTGATTGCTGTTGCGATGGAATCCTTAGTGATTGTGTCCCCAAGGATCCGGGATTCTGAAGGATAGAAGATCTTGGAGAATCAAAATCAACGACCCTAGGCATGATTGGAGTGGCCTCCTGCCCTGTTTTCTTTTTGATTCCTGCAATCTCCTTGAATAGCCTTGAGTTGGTCTTCTCTTGCTGCTCCATGTGCGTTTTAACCTGTTTCATCATAGCAAAAATATCGTTGTTAGATATAACCGGGTCTACCCATGTAGAGGATCCCGCGAATGGTGGAAGTTATCCTCTGGGCTGAGGATTTTTCTTCGGCGGTGGTGGAGGTCCTGGGTTGACACTTGAAGCAGTAGTGACCACCGGAAAAATACCCATCAAAATCAAGAACCCTGGGCAAAGATTGAATTGGTTGTGAGGCCATTGTAAAGAGAATGAAGGTGAATGAAATAAACGGATTTAATGGATTAAAGCACCATTAGCCCCACGGTGGGCGCCAAATTGTTTTGGTAAAAAATTAACAAGAATGATTCCGTAACCAAATTAGTAATCGGGACTAGGTGCTTGTATGAAATGAACGTAAAAGTACTTGAACACAAGGATTTGTTGCGAGGAAAAAACCCGTTATCCTTAGGATAACAAGCAAAAAACCCCGGGCGGTGAAAACTATCACCACCAGTTTATTAATAACAAAGGAGATTACAATTGTGGAGCTCAAACTTGATCGTGATTACAAAGAGTGCGAGTACTAGTAAGTTCTCGAGTGCTAGAGTGTGTGTTTTTTGATCCGTTTTGAGCTCTATTTATACAAAAATAAAACTAACTACAATTCCTATATTTAAGGAAACTATGGAATTATTCCAATTAGCCGTTAGCCCTTCAATCAGCACGTTTTCTTTCTTTTCACGCTTTATTAACTGAAAGTGCGAGTCTTTGGGAGACCACAATAACAATCTTTGACCTGGTAAACATAGAAAGAAGCAAAAATCATGTTATATATATAATGTAATTAGGATACCGGTTACCTCTGATGATACCGCATCCCAAATCGGCTCAGAATAATGTTTGCTAAGGATACTGAAAATTCGTGCCCCTAACAAGTATGTATGTATATACGTTCGCAAGTACGTTTGTTTGTATGTTTATGATGTAATTATGCTAAGCTACAGTGAAGCCTTGACTATTCGTGCTAGGCACCTCCAATTCCCACGCTCAGTCAACCATTGCGGCCCTATTCCGCCCACAACATTCCCCGAGTAGCTATGTCTAACACTACATAGCGTGTTTGTATCATTATGGTCATGTGCAAACGGCGTTATGTGTGACATGCAGCCAGGCTTATTCCGTTTGGGTTTGTCAAACCAATAGTACTATTCACAAGCCAACGGCTATAAGTTAATCGCTGTGTTCGTGGGGACTTTTGTGTGTTAGCACTTAGATAATTTCCATCATCAAACAATTCCGAGTATATATAGATATGTATCAACATGTTTTTCACCCGAAAGTTACTAAAAACAGGTTAAAGGTGGGGTCATGAAACTCACGGTTTAGTAGATATTCAACCCGGTATCGGATAGTGGTTCATTCTGCTTGCTAGCACTCAGACCCTATAATCAATACTATAATAATAATAATAATGTTTTAATATTATTATAATATCCATACTGAAATGGGCTGTATATCTAATCTGAGTATAGCGGTTACACCGAGAAAGTGTCAATAGGCTTAGATTGTGATGTTGTTCAATGTCTAATACTTAAAACCGAACTTAGCTCAGTTTCCCCGTTTCATCAGCTGGGCCAAGTTGTTCGTTTACGAGTTTAGAAAACAAGTATGAGTATATGAACTTGGGTAAACGTGTTAGTTGATAAAATGATTAAGTTATAACACATATCACAATTTAGATTTAGAGGCCTGGATTCGCTACAGGGCTCATTTCCATTTATTTAGTCTAGTTTGGAGAAAAACTCGCACAATTCATCCAAACTATGGTTTTTGATCACTCTTGATGTTCTGATATTCCAACAGGTTCGCTAATCTCGAACTCGCCGATTTTTATCAGAATTGAATTTGTTTAATCTTTAATTTAGCATAATTAATTATCCGTTTATCATTAAATTAAGAAATTTAGTCAATTATCAATTAAAATATGTAGATTTTTATGAAAATATTTCTAGAATTATTTACTGATTTATTAAGTTATTAAAATTCATTTTATATACTATATTTAGCCCGAATATCGTCCGTTTATACCAAACGTTTTCCAAAAAATTCGAGAAAATTCCAGAGTGATCCAAATGCTATCCAAAACATCCTGCAAATTTTCCAGAACCTAATACTTTTGCCAAATTACCTTTTCGAGCCAAAAATGACTATAAAAACTCTAAGAAACGCAAATCCACAAAACATAGTTAGGGTTTTCCAAATGATCCAAAATTTTACATGTGATTATATTATACCAAATCTGAGTTCCCCACAAAATTTCATAATTTTCAAGTATATAAAGTATTTTTCCCAAATAAACATCCCTAATCCGTAATAAATTCGCCAAATATTCTCGGATGGCCAACAAATTACCAAATTTGAACAGGGACTCATTCATATGATCTCTGATGTCCCTAAAAATTTTCATAGGCTAAAAATAAGAATCTCATAATCAAATCCTTAGCAGCCCCCTAAACGAGTATTTCGACATTACCTTTGCGGTTTTCACTCGTTTTTGCTCTCTTAATCAAATTTCCGTGTTCTTGTGCTTCTAAGTAAGGTAGATACAGGTCCTATATCACAAATCAAGCATGTATCATCAACAAAACAGCCTTGAAACTTAGGGTTTCGGTTAGGGCCTTAAACCGAACTTTTGAATCGTAAAAACGCGATTTAAACCCCTTAATCCGTGTTTATGGCCAAAAAACTTATCAAAACAGGTTCTTAACCATGTTTAGGATCAAAATATATTTTTGGACCATCTGTAAGGTTTTTGCATGGTTAGATGTTATTTTTAGTAATCAAGGTACAATATTTTTGCATAAACTATGTTTAAAACAAGCTTAAATGATCAAAATAATTATGTTACCTTGAGAGTTTTGTATGTGTGTGAAAACCCTGGTGTTCTTGATCAGTTTTTGAAGATTATAAGGAGGAAAAAAATGTCTTATGCATGTTAAAGTGTGAAAGGAATCAAGGGGGGTGTCTCCCCATAACTTGCGGCCGGGAATGTTATTGGGCCCCCTTGGGCCCAATTTTTGGCCCACTTCTTCATTTTGCATGCCTGAATGCTAAATATCGAGTCCAAATTTATTTCGGATTTGGGTTTTGGCGCAAAATATATATCAGGTACGACAAGCAACGCGAAAACGAGTGTTTTTTGGCTATTTTTGTGTAAATTTATAAAAACAATCTATAATTTTGTAAAAATCGAACATATTTTCACGGATTGCCCAAAACATAGCCATAAATGTTTTGTAGGTCTTTTTCAGCTTCACAGATAATACAAGGCTTGTTTCGTAACTATCTTTCGCATTTAAGATCATAGCGGGTAGTTAAACGAGCATGTTTTCGTTTAACTGGTTTGCTATCGTACTAAGGCCATAATATCAATATGTTGTCCTAAATTAAACGTATATCACTTATAAATGGGCCTCGGGATATCTGGGTCATAACCAGACCCGTTTGGTTAATCGTTTGTTCGATACGCAATAAGCCGTTATACTCTTATTCAATTTGTGAATATTGAGGTGTATCTGGTTTTGTCACAAATGTCACATACAGAAATGGTGATCCTAACGGCAAGGACACAGCTATAGGATCCTGAAGGCAATAATGAGCAGTTGATTCATGACCTTGACACCATTGATGAAGTAAGGGATTAAACCTAGATCAGGATAGCGGCCTACCAGCAAATCACTAACGCATACAATAAAAATACAAGGATCATAAGATTTCAAGTGGGTGATCTGGTAAAGACCTTCAAGAATACCATCAAACCAAGTGAAGGGAAATTTTCACCAAAGTGGGAAGGACCATATCTAAAAGTTTCAGAAGAAGGTAAAGGAGCATATTGGCTAGCAACTATAGATGGAGAAATCCTTCCAAGATCCTAGAATGCGATAAATCTCAAAACCACTTCATGTAAGTTAAAAGTTATTCTTTTCATTACATCAGGTACGTGTCTTATCCTTTTTCATTATTTTTATTCTTTTTTAAATCAAAAAAAATACTTACTTAAGCATCGGAGGAGTGTTAGCCAAGGTTTAAAAAGTTTTATAGAAATCCTCAAGGATCATAACACAAGACAGAGATTAGCCATCTCTCTTAAGTTTAAGGGATACAAACCACTTCAAAGGTTTAAAGTTTTTCGCCCTTCTAGCATATGGGTTTCTACATCCCTCCAGGAGCACACGATATCCAAGTATAATTAAAGATAGCGGGGTCTGTATACGTAATGGTTGCAAGCAATTTCGTTATTGTTGGTTATAGTTTGGATCCAAATGAATAATGTGGCAGACTTGTCACCCAAAGGTTTGGGCATTTACATGTCACAAAAGTTCGGCAAGAGTCCCACGAAAAACAGGCATTTCCCCGTATAAGGAATTAGCACTGTCATGTTAATATAAGGTTTTGGCAGTTACATGTCACTTATGGTTGGGCTTGTCCTTAGGGATCCGTGATCCATAAACTACACAAAATTGGGATTGTCCACCCTGAGATCCCTGATCCTTAAATTACACAAGAATTGGTTTGTCTCCAAGGATCCTTGATCCATAAACTCCAAACGATTAGTCTTGTCCCCATGGATCTTTGATCCAAAACCGGATGTAACCCTAGGGATCCTTGATCCAAAAAATAAAATTTTTGGGCTTGTCCCAGGGATCTTTGATCCAAAACTGAGTTTAACCCAAAAGATTCTTGATCCAAAACTTTAAAAAATTAGGGCTTGTCCCCAAGGATCCTCGATCCAAAAACTTTTAAAAGTTGGGCTTGACCCTAGGGATCCTAGGTCCAAAATCCTTCATAAAAACATTCTCATAGATCTTGAGATCCTCAATACATTCACAAGTATTAACATACAGGGGGCGATCCTAGGGACGACTATCAAAAACACATTAAAGCCGAAATATTATATAAAAGGTGCAGGAAAATAAAAGAAGATGACTTAGACTTCATCGAAAAGAGGATCCATCCATCCAAGCCAACATTATCCTAATAGCATAAAAGAGAAATTGTCTTGAAAGCCCAATAGAGGGCATACATAAAATAAATTGCCTTAAAGCCACACAGTCATTCAACATCAAACGAGAGGATTCAGGCCTTTGCATCACTGCCCTCATCATCCTTTCCAGCAGCCACGTCCTCAACATCCTTCACCACCTATGCATCATTCACTCCCTTAGTATCCTTCACTCCAGCATCGGTTTCCACTTCAAGATCCTTGACACCAGAAGGACCTTCACCCTTAAGTCCCGCTAAGGTCTTATCCCAAGACTTGATATCCCAGAAAGAAGTATCTAGAGCTTTAGCCGCAGCTTCCTCAGCCATCTTTACTCTGTCCTGGGCGATGATGATCCTAATCTTCTTCCTATCACCGGCCACACACTATTCCAACTCCTGAACATGCCGAGCCTCAATCTCTTCCTTCTCCTTGGCCATAAGCACCCCAATCAACCACATTCATCCCTCGTAGAATCAAGTTCATTGGCCAGATGATCCATATGTTCCCTTCTAGCTTGGTTGAGCTTCTCACCATTCAGCACCTCCTTCTCCATTCTCTTATCGTGCTTCTCCATGCCTTGATAGCAGGTGCGAAGATGACCCATCCCCTGCAACGTTTTTGCAGACAAGGAATGAGGGAATAAAGCCAAATAATCAAAGATAAGATCAAGAATATAGATATGGAAACTTACCAAGCGAAAGATAACCTCTAGCTTATCCAGAGTCTCATCGTGATCCAGATACTCGAAAGAATCCTGAACTTTCCTTTTCTTGCTTGAGGATGGATTGGGCGAAACGGGTAGAGTGCTTTGGGTCATGGGTTTACAGATTTCTGGAGCAGGTTACTCTTCTGTGATAACCACTCCACCAGCAGAAATTATGTTGTCAACATCATCTACACTGAAATCAATGTTGGGCTCCTTGGGTCCCGCTGAAAGGATCAAATCAGGTTAGTATCCTATCTAAATGCATACACATATACTAACTAAACTACGCAGGATCCTTACCATGATACATGGCGAATTAAGAATGTTGAGACTTGGAACTCGCTTCAGCACTTGGTCCTCTTGGAATGAAAGTCCTTTCAGCAGCTTCTAGCTTGTAGAGGAGACTCACCTTAGCAGTAGTATCCTCTTGATGAAGAGTAAGTGCAGCAAAGTTGATACATGCAAAATGATTAAGATCAGTACTAGTAAAGGATAAAGACAAGGATCCTCAGAATCAAGTGATCCTACCCTTGATAACCCAAAGAATCAGAAGATCCTCTCCATCGATTATTGAATCTATGCTCACAAAAAGAATTTACCCTTCGAGTTTGAATCATATTGGTACTTTTCCAGATGAGGGACTCTTGACCAGGTCTAGTTTTGAAATGATAATGATAAGAACCGTGAGGACAAAGGTCACACGAATAAGCAAGCTTAGAGACGCCAAAGTCAAGATTTTGATTCTGGATCAGGTTTTCAAGAACAAAGAGGATCCTTCAAGCCATCGGCATGAGTTGAGCAAAGCACAAGCCAGTGATTTTGAAGAACTCGGTGGTCAGATGAGGAAAATGATAAGTAAAACCAGTCTTAAAAGGATGATGAGGGAAGCAAACCCATTTCTTTGATACTAGATTAGATTTAGATTTAAAGTCAAAAGGCTTAAAAATGACATTTTTGTTAGAAGCAAGGGAAGATTTCAAAGCTTCGATGTTAGAATCAGTTAAAGAACACTTATCTTGGCTGGAAAATTCAAGAATGCACTGATCGACAAATGCGTCCATTGACACATTTGAGATAGATATATGAGATCGAGTCATTCTCTTCCCATGATCCACCGCAGGACAATAAGAAAAAATAGGTAAAAAGGAAAGAAATTTACCTAGAGAGTAACGATGAACCGGAAAGTACAAGGATGAGGATGAAATATGATATAATAGACCAAAACAAGAGATAATCAAGCCTCGATTCTCGTGCCCCATCACATCAAATTCAAATCTTCAGGAAAGATAAACGATTCTGAAATATTCACAGCCAAAGATAGCGGGATACGGCTGTAAATATTTGGGGGTAATTGTTATTGGTAAAAACCTATGGATCCTAATAGGCAGAATCATCATAAGGATCCTCATAGTATATCAGGATATTGAACAAAAGACAGTATCCTCATTAAGTAATATTATTTTTTGACATAATCCTTTCACCTTTGACTTGGTTTTGTAGGCAACGGTCATCAAATAATTATTAGCTGAACACTCGGTCAAGCATTTAATATATGGATGTTGGAGTTGTTATGATAACCAGTTAACGGTGAAGATATACAATATGTAACTTCTCCATGATTCTCGCCATTGCATTTAATGCTTATTATTACTAGTTTTACAATAAATAGAAGTAGCTTGATCGCATAAGACACAACTACACATACCGTGAACTCACTCTTGTAACTATAGCAATGATCATATCACTTCCAACCTTGTAATCACCAATTTGTACTTAATAAATTTGAGGCAATGGGATAGTTTTCCCCTACCGAGGTTGTTAGCCGGAGATCCTTTAAGAATCAAGGGTTTTTCCTCGCTACATCGCTGTGCCACTTGCATTATTTTCTTATTATGTAGTTTATACACTCAAGCATCATACCTCACAATCAAAGTTTGGTTACTTGATTATCCTTGTGTAATTTTTGCCAAAAGTTTCAACAGTAACTAGCTTGTTAAAACGAGAAGTTCGATTTTATTCGTTTTTTTATCCGAAACTTGGTTCAAGATAAGATTTGTTCTAACACTTTCACAATCCTGAGTAATATGAAGTAAAATTTAACTAAAAAGATAGGTTGAACTTTTAGTGGCTTTGAATGTTGACTAACTCGTTAAAATGATTGCTCGATTTTACTCAGTTTTGATCGGAAACTTGGTTCAAGCAAATATTTGTTCTAGCACTTCCATATCAACTATATAAGAACTAAAATAGAAAGAAAAACTCAGATTTAAAGTGTTTCATGCAACTCGGTTGCTCAACGTTAATCAAAGTGCTTAAACGAGTGTTTGGTTTTGGTTCAGTCCTTGACTTGGTATGAGACCGAGGATGGTTACCACATGTCCAAAACCATAGAACTAAAATAAAGTAAAACTTTTAGATCCAAACTCAAACAGAAGGTTAAACAAGTAAACTCTCCCAAAATGAGCAAATAGGCCTAAAATGTATAAATATGTGTTTGAGTGTCAAAAACCTTTAATAAATATGGAAATGGTTTTTTGGAGATAAAATAACTTAGAACAAATGAAAATATTGAAAACATTTACCCAAAATGGATTGAAATGCAAGACTCGGTTCTGTAACCTTCAAAGTCAAACTTAAGAAAAACTAGCAAGAACAACATGCAAGTTCAAACAATTTGGGAGAAGAAGGTGAAAATGAGCAGGTGAAATGTTGAGATTGAGGGGGTATTTATGGGGAGGATTAGGGTTTGAGGCAAGGGAGCACGAATATGTCTCGTGGATAAACCAGTGCACTTTGATTCTTTTGTTTAAATTATTTTTGAATTAAATAAATTTTTGGCATAGATAAATGCATATTGGAGGGTTCTAGAATTATTGTGGGTTGATTCTTAGTCGGTTTGGATGGTTAAAACACGAATTCAGGGATTAAACAATCGAAAATGAACCAAAAAACGAATTTTGTTGACCTGATGTGCAGGCCGTGCTACGTGTTAAGGGAGGCCTTCCCTATGCCAGGCGCGAGGGGGTGTTTCGGCCAGACTTTTGTTTTTGGCAATGTTAGTCCCTATAGTTTGTTTTAGGTCGATTTCAAGAATAAAATAAGCGAATTAAACACTGTTAAAGATGTTTAAACGAAACGAAAAGTATGGGAATAATTATAACATAACAAACATTCTTTTATTAATAAGACTGAATCCGAAAAAAAAACTGGGTTAGTTATATAATACAATTATGAATAAAAATATAAAATGACATTTTTTCTTAATAACAAAAGATTTGATTTCAAAACAAATATTTAAAACGGATCGGGTTTTTGGGCTTGGAAAATGACGAATGTCACAATATCCATATAAAGAACACGCCAAACATAAATACCCTCTTTAACTTCCATTTTGACAGGTTGAATATCTTTTATAAGAAATCAGAGAAATAATTGGCATTTTTTCAAGAAATCCTCAACGAAAGATACACGCTATTCCATCTGTAACATAGGATTAGCAGTTCTATAACCATCCATGCTTGGTGAACCAACAGATTTGTTTGCAACTCATTTGGAAATATTACCTTAATGGTATTTCTTTCCCGTATTTTAAATACTTGGTAGAGTAATAAATTTTTGGATGCTCAAGCAAATAAAGCAATGGTATTATTACCCCCAATATCTTTAAATAGTATCCTTTATAGAAAATGCTAATAAATTCTAAAATTCATTTCGTCATTTAGTAAAGAAAACCGTATTTTTAATTATTACTGCAAGAGCCCTTTAGCTGGTATTGATACAACTTTACCTATTGATAAAATCTCAATTGTTACACAATTATTATAATTAATTTGTGTGACTGCTTATTGAGTTCTCTGTCGATTGATATATAATCAACAAACATATTTACAACTTACAAGGTGAGTGAATGAAGAGAATAGGGAAGTCATGCCAAATGATGGTTGTAAACATACAGATTTTCTTTTTAGTATTATTAATATGATTAACCGAAATAATAAAGAAAATGGAATGAAGTTTATTTTCATTCAACAAGACATCATAATACATATTGGTAGCGTTTGGTAAGCAGCGGTGACAGGGGGAATGGAATGATTCATTGCGTGGGAATGGAAAAGTGATAATTGGTTGCTCAATGGAATGGAATCATCCATTACACATGAAATCTCATTCCATCAAAACCATTCATTCTCACACCCTTTTTTTTCATTTCATTCCTCATTCACCCTACTTTCTCAACAAAATCACCACTTAACAACAACCACCACCATCGCCACGACCACTGCCGTTGTCACCACTGCTGTAACATTTCGGGTTTTTGTTTTGGTTAAAAATCGGGCTAAGGATCAATGAACCAAATTCGTATTTGAGGATTGGTGCAAAAATAAATAGAATAACCAAAGTAACGATTATAGGTAATGAACATGAAGATTTATACGAGGAAAAGCCCTTGGTAACTAGTATCCCGCCGGCACAAAAACTTCGGGTAGTGAAAACTATCACTACCAATTATATTGAACTAAAAAAGATTACAAATGGAGGAACAATAGCTGATCGTGATTACAGGGTATTTTTGCTAAGAATTCTAAGTGTGATTGAGTGTTGTGTATCGCGTGTTATCAGCTAAGGTTCAGTATATATATACAAGTAAGTTATAATGGCTAGTTACTACTTATGCTATAATCCCGGCCACGTTTGTTTACTTCTTCAACTTGAACGTTTTTGAAGCGTGGACGGGAAGAAAAGACTGAGTAAAACACTTCGTCCGCAATAGTAGGAATTCTGGTGAGCACGTGTTATACCTGCAAAAAATAGATTAGAATATAACTGAAATTGACTATTGAGGATCCTTGAGCCACAAAGGATCCTTAGTCCTGTTGATTGTTGCTAATGTACTTGATTTCCGAGGATCAAAGATACCGGTCCCAACAATTGCCCCCAAACATGATAGGTGTGAATGGGGTACAGATGTTATGTTTATCTCAATGCATATTTGAATCGGACCGTTAGCGATAAAGTGACGTGACTGTCGCCTATAAACGCATCATTATCCCTAATAAATAGGTTTTCAAGCCTTATAACTTCTTCTTTATCATATCCACCCACTTATTCCGGCGATAACGATCCTCAGGTATTCTTTTTTCTTACTCTTTTCTTTCTTCTGTTTTCCTCATCCCTTCGTTACAATGCCCAAAAGGAACCAGAAAGCGTCCTTTAGTTTGAACCCTAAGGACATAGGTCCCGTTCTTCAAAGCCAGCATCTTCTCAAAGATCCGGTTTCAGAGATCTGTAAATTCACCAATGAAGAAATCCAGAGAATCTCCAACTGCTTTCCCGAAGGAACAGTATTCAGAGCGTATGATTCTCGATTAAAGAGCGACTACGTTTCTTCTGACTGGGTCTGCTTTCCCGCACTCCCATTTCTTCTTGGATTCTCCTATCCATTTCCCGACCTGACCTCTACTTTCTTCTGCTTCACCGGCCTCAGCTATATCCAGGCGATGCCGATGATGTGGAGGACTTTGCACACTCGAGAGGTTGATTGCAGAACAGGATTTAGATTTCAATCTTCCAGCCCTTTCTCACCTCTACAGCCTCGTTACCCATGGTTCCAGCAGGTTTCTCTTCAAAAGCAAACCTTTTCAGCCTCTACCAATCAACAAGACTACCCACAACGATCAAAGTTGGAGGAACCAGTTCTTTTTCGTTCTAAGAGACAGTATTCCAAAGGGGAATTTGTTACCAAATCGCTGGATCCTGAAGGGTAGGGTCGTGGATCCTGAGGATAGAGGATCCTAGTATTTCTGATTGGCTAACTATGGGTTTGTTGTTTCTTGTGCAGTGTCCAACTTCACAGAACTCGCCACCGACCAGGAGGGTATTAAGAAGGCGAAGGTATTCCTGTCATTGGATCCTTTCGACAGGATATTCAAGGCTTTTTTCGGACAGGTTCACAAAAATCATCATCCAAAACGTCCAAGAACTTGTTGGGTCAATTCCAGTTGGAAGACGTTGACAGCCTCATCTCTTCCCGTTCCTCTGAGAAAAGACCTATGAAAGGTTCCAGCCTTGCTCCTCCAAAAACTATGACTACCAGCTCCAAGGCCAACATGAAGAGAAAGAGGGACCCTGACGTGGAAGTCCACAGTGCCCAGGACATCTTTAACCAGCTCTTGGAAGTAAGGATCTTTTACCCTTAGCCATCTACATCTTAATTGTGTCTTTAAGTTGCATACATCTTGCAGGCAGTGGCCAACTTCAAGGCGTTGTATGATGAAAATGTGGCCAGCATGGAGAGGGAACTCGCCAAATACCGTGCCGGGATATCCTTGAAGGACAAGCTGATCATGGAGTTGCAGACTGAAAAGGGGACCCTAGAGGATAAACTGGCTCTTGCAGATATCCGGGCTCAGGAACAAGTGGTCGAGGTTACCGAACAGGCTAAGGAGTGGGCCAGCAAAGCGGTATTAACGGCTAGGATAAAGATGACCGTCGAAGCTGAGGATCCTAACTTCGACAGGTCCACTTGGAATGTGGCTATGTGTGAGAAGGCCTTAGCTGGTTTTGGCGAAGAGAGCGAGGATGCAGGGACTGCAAAGAGGACCGAGGATGCTGGAACGAGTGGAATCAAAGATGATGTGTTGGAGGTCAAGAAGGCGGGTGATGGTGAAGGTGATGCGGCTAAGGAGTAGCTGGTGTAATGAGCAATGATTGATATGAAGACAAAGCTAGAGCCCATTTTTTATGATGTTTTAATGGTTTTTGTTTATGGTTTATATGGACAATGGTAGTGGCAATCCCTAGGATATGTGATCCATAAGACAATTTTCAAAGGTGGTTAGGGTGGAGGGACCCTTAGCTTTATGGGGAAGAAACCTTAACCGCCTTTGTCTTTTAAATTTCTGCATGAACTTTGATGTAGTTTGATTCAGGTTGATGGTCCACGTTTTGCTGGTGAAGCCCGGGTCGCCTTTTTATCTTGCATATTACAATATAACTCTTTTGATTTCTACTTTCTAACCTGTGTCACTAGGATAGAGGATTCTCAATCCTTAGAAATTTTTAAGATATTTTCCTGTCAAAACAAATCATCAAAAGAGGATATAATAGTTAGAAAAGCTGGATTAAATTCCAACTATCTTGGGGACAAGCCCAGCAAATTGTGGGGACAAGCCCAATAAAACGTGGGGACAAGCCCAATAAATCATGGGGACAAGCCCAAAACGTGGGGACAAGCCCAATAAAACATGGGGAAAAGCCCAATAAATCGTGGGAACAAGCCCAATAAATACGGGCAACGAGCCGATCCTTAGCGTTAGGCCCAATTTAGCGCTGGTGACGAGCCTAACCCGGCGTTGACCTTAACTTGTGTATATGGTACGTCTACTATTTAATTCGTAGGATCCAAGATATGATTTTTAGCCATGAAATTGTTAGCCACGTATAGTGCACTGGTCCCACAGCCTCCAATCATACCTGGATAATCGTGCGCTCCAGGCGAGGGTGTAGAAACCCTAATTCGGGAGATAAGGTGAAGACCTTACAAACCTGGCGACAAGGCCGATTAAACTTAAGAGAGAGTTGGCCAACCCATTTTTCATTGTAGGCCAGAAGGCGTCTGCCGGTTGATGTAGAATGTTGCCATGCCTCTGACAAGCATCGCACTTCCTAGAATATTTCATAGCATCCTTCTTCATTGTAGGCCAGAATACCCGGTTCTTAGAATCCTTGAGAATAATGCTCTGCCCCCTGTATGGTTGCCACAATCTCCTTCATGGAAATCCTTCAGTACTTCTTGGATCTCGGATCCTTCGATGCATCTTAAATATGGACCTGCAAGGGATTTCTTATATAGCATATTATGTATAATAGTATATTGTGATACCTTGGCCCTAAAAGCTTTGGAATTCTCTTCTTTCGGGATTTCTCCAACTTGAATATACTTCAATATCGGAAGGATCCAGGATGAATGATCAAGAAAATGATCCTTTGGATTGGTGTGTAGGCTACCGTCTATCTCCATTGCTTGGTATTCCTCAATTGCAGGGGATAGGACGTGGATGATAGGAATTTTTATGTTCTCTGGGAGCTTCAAAACCGAAGCCAGGTTTGCTAAGGCGTCGGCCCCAGCATTTTCTTCTCTTGGTACCTGCGTAATTGTACAATAATCGAAGGATCCTGCAAGATCCTTTACTATATCTAAATATTTAATTAGTTTCTCACCTTTGACTGCGTATGAGCCATTAAAGTGATTAGCAATTAACAATAAATCTACAAAAATTTGTAGATATCTGATTTTCATACCTTTGGCTAGTTGTATACCTGCGATAAGTGCCTCATATTCTGCCTCGTTGTTAGTGGCTTGAAATTCACAAGCTATCGAATGGGGTAGTATGTCCCCCTGTGGCGATTTCAGTAGTATTCCCAATCCTGTTCCTTTGACCTTTGAGGCTCCATCAGCGAAGAGTGTCCAAGGATCCTCGGCCTCTTCAAGTTGTTGAACTTCAAGATTGGCTTGTTCTTCTATGTCACTACTGAAATCGGTCACAAAGTCTGCTAGTGCCTGCGACTTAATTGCATTTCTAGGCTCATATTGAACATCATATGCACTTAATTTTACAGCCCACTTGGCCATTCTACCCGACATTTCTGGTTTTCTAAGGATATTTTTTTATGGGATAATTGGTTTTAATAATAATACTATGTGTTTCAAAGTAATGTCTTAACTTGGTTGAGGCCATAATCAAAGCAAGAATAAGTTTTTCTAGATGAGAGTACCTGCACTCGGCGTCGAGGAGACTTTTACTTACATAATAAATAGGATGTTGATTACCTTTGTGATCTTTTACCAAGACTGCACTCAAGGCGGTGAGGGAAACGGCTAGATAGCGGATCAATGGTTCTCCATCTAAAGGTTTCATCAAAACTGGTGCTGAGGATAAATAATCCTTCAGAGCGGTGAGAGCGGCTTCATGTTTCTCCGTCCATTCAAATTTATTGTTTCTCCTCAGGATGTCATAAAAATCTTTACATCTTTCCGAGGACTTTGATATGAACCTGTTAAGTGCTGTCACCCTTCCCGTTAATCTTTATACCTCTTTGACATTTGTTGGGGACCTGAGGTTTAAGATGGCTTTGATTTGCTCTGGACTCGCCTCTATCCCCCTTTGGTTACCAAATATCCTAAGAATTTTCCGGCTTTGACACCAAATACACATTTAGCCGGGTTTAGCTTCATGTTGTATTTATCGAGGATGTCAAATGCCACTTCAGATCTTTAAGGTGATCCTCTACCTTCTTTGATTTTACCACCATGTCGTCGATGTAGACTTCCATGGTCTCTCCCAACTGTTCCTTGAACATCATATTGACTAGTATTTGATATGTAGCACCTGCATTTCTACCTTTAGTAGTTTCTGTACCTCTTCTTGAATGATCGCATTTCTTTCTGGTGCAAATTTCCTTCTTTTTTGATGAATGGGCCTGAAAAAAGGATCAACACCAAGTTTATGGGTTATAACATCTTTCGAAATACCTGTCATGTCTTCGTGCTTCCACGCAAAGGTTGACTTTCTTCGTTTTAGGAAGGATACTAGATCCTTCTCAATGGATTCTTGTATTTCAATGCCAATCAGGACTTTGCCGTCAGGATCCTAAAGATACAAGACCACTTCTTTGGAGTCTTGTTCCCCAGTTTCCATAACATTTCTCCTTGTTTTCTGTGATTGCTATGCTTCCCTCAACTTTTTTGTAAACTTCATTGAGGAAGTGTAGCAATCCTTAGCGTCTTGCTGATCACTTTCGATTTTCGCTATTCCCCATGGGGTAGGTAGCTTCACACATTAATGGTAGGTGGAGGGAACCGCCTTCATTTCGTGTATCAATGGCTTGCCAAGAATAACATTGCAACAAGACAAGGAATCAATAACACAAAATTTTTGAATAGAATTTATTCCCTCTCTATATATATGGGTAGTTTGATGTCCCCCAATGTATTCTTCGTTTCTCCACTGAATCCTACAAGAACTAAGGATCGTGGGACAATTTCCGACTCCGGGATATTCATCCTTCAAAGTACTTCTAGTTGGATAATGTTAACTGAGCTTCCTCCATCAATGAGTATCCTGCGTACATAATGGTTAGAAATAAATAAAGTAATGACTAAACCGTCATGATGAGGATCCTGAACATTGACTCGATCATCCTCATCAAAGGAGATAGCTCTTTGCTCGGCTGTTGTAGAAGCCTTAATTGGCCTTTCACCATTCTCCAGTTTGCACTCTTTGACGTACTTCTTTGCAGCCGAGTAAGAGGTTCCGCATATATCGGATCCTCCAAAGATCATGTTGATAACTTGAGTGTCTGGGGGAGGTGGAGCAGCCTTTTCTGGAACTGGTTCAGGATCGTGGTTCCTGGGCTTTTTTCTTCCCAATAGCTCCTTAAGGTGACCCTTGCTGAGGAGGTAGCGCATCTCCTTCTTCAAGGCTATGCAATCATCTGTCATATGGCCGAAATCTTCGTGAAAGGCACACCACTTCGATTTGTCTTTGGGGAGAGGTGCCTTCTCATTTTTTCTCGGTCATCTTGCTTTGTCGCCCAAGTTCCTAACGACAAGCATCACTCCTCCCATATCTACCGAGAAGCAATAATCGGATATTCTCGAGCAATCTTCATCGTCTTCCTCCTCTTCTACAGCGTTGATCTTTTGACCACCTGGCTTATTGTGCAGCTTAGAGTTGCTGTTCCTGAAATAGGATCCTTGTTTCTTGTCTTGAGATTCATTTTTCACCGGAGTGCTTAGTTGATCTTGTATTCTTTGATCCTCCTCCAACCTGATGAATCTTAAAGCTCTGTTTCGGACTTCATCTAAATTCCTGCAAGGGGTCATCACAAGATCTTGATAAAATGAAGAGTCCTTTTGTAACCCCATTTTGAATGCCTCATCAGCTGTCGGGACATCCAAGTTTGGAATTTCCAAGGCCTCTCTTCCAAACCTTGTAAGGAATTTCCTGAGGGGTTCCCCACGAGGTTGGACAACTCTATATAAATCACTAGTTAATTTTTCGAAAGACCTACTGCATGAAAATTGACTATTAAATAGATTGATTAAATGAGAAAAGGAAGTAATAGAGTAAGGAGGAATACTTAGCAACCATTTAAGGGCGGATCCAGTGAGGGTCGAGCCAAACCCCTTACACAAGCAGGCTTCCTTCAATCTATCTGGGATTGGATTAATTTCCATCCTTTCGCGATATAAGGCTACATGTTCCTCAGGATCCGTCATATAGTTTCATACTGGGAGCAGTGAAGCGTTTTGGTATCTCGGCATCGCAAATTGGTGTAGCAAACCTGGACATGTTGTGGCTTCCTGCAGGTACTTCAGGAATAGGTTTGATGACTCCAGGCACACTCAAAATCATATCCTTGAGCTTCTGTAGCTCACGGGCTATGGTTTGATTGATTCCAGTATCCTGCATACCACCATGATTAGTGCCAAAAGATAGGTTATCATAAATGTTACCTTTTGTGTGATCGAAAGATCTAGCTCTATAGCTGCGCCCGGGGTACGTCGTTTCAGCATCAGCACTTGGTCCGGTAGGAGCAGTAGTTTGCATGGGTATGAAATCTCCTTCACGGACCTCCAATGGCATGGATCGGGGTTCCTTAAGGGGTTCTTTTCCATAAGGATAGTAGGATTCTGGATGTTGATGGATGATGGATTCCGTTTGAAAACCCAAGGATCCTGGTTGAAAAACTGAGGATCCTTGAAGTTGTTGAGTGGAGGATCCTTGACGGAATCCTAAGGGTTCGGGTTGGCATGCTGAGGATCCTTGCAAATGGTGATTGAAGGGTCTTAAAGGTTGACCCAAAGATCCTTGTTGAAGGATAGAGGATCCTTGTGAATATTGATCAGAGACTTTTCTTTGGGAGAGGTCCGAGGATCCTTGCTGAGGATACGTGGATGCTGGGCACCTTTGGTCCGAGAAATCCAGAGTGCTGAAATCAAGCATCCTCGGTATAATAGGGCTTGTGTTTTCAGCGGCCTTCTTTGTCCTCCTGATTTCCTCGATCTCGTAGAGGATCCTCTGATTAGTCTTGTTCTGCTGCTCCATATAGCTCCTCATCTGTGAACACAAAACAGAGACGTCATTGTTAGCAGTTACCGTTTGGGGAAACAGTAGTGGATTTTGATACGGAGAAAAACAACAGTCTCCTTCTTCCGAGTAACAGCTAGTGGCTTTTGTGGCTTTGTAGTGCCAGGTAGAGGTGGTAAAGTTACTTAAGCCGGGACACTTGAAGCAGCGGTTGTAGGAATAGCTTTTCCTTGAGAGGCCATTGAGTGAGTGATAACAAAGGATTGAATAAAGGTAAGGATTTTTGGGATTAAGGCACCAATGGCCCCACGGTAGGTGCCAAATTGTTTTGGTTAAAAATCGGGCTAAGGATCAATGAACCAAATTCGTATGTGAGGATTGATGCAAAAATAAACAGAGTAACCAAAGTAACGATTATAGGTAATGAACACGAAGATTTATACGAGGAAAAGCCCTTGGTAACTAGTATCCCGCCGGCACAAAAACCTCGGGTAGTGAAAACTATCACTACAAATTATATTGAACTAAAAAAGATTACAAATGGTGGAACAATAGCTGATCGTGATTACAGGGTATTTTTGCTAAGAATTCTAAGTGTGCTTGAGTGTTGTGTATCGTGTGTTATCAGCTAAGGTTCAGTATATATATACAAGTAAGTTATAACGGCTAGTAACTACTTATGCTATAATCCCGGCCACGTTTGTTTACATCTTCAACTTGAACGTTTTTGAAGCGTGGACGAGAAGGGAAGACTGAGTAAAACACTTCATCCGCAATAGTAGGAATTCTAGTGAGCACGTGTTATAGCTGCAATAAATAGATTAGAATATAACTGAAATTGACTATTGAGGATCCTTGAACCACAAAGGATCCTTAGTCCCGCTGATTGTTGCTAATGATACTTGATTTCTGAGGATCAAAGATCCTGGTCCCAATAGTTTTACCGTATTCATATTTCCGTATTCATATTTGTTTTTGTTTTATCGATCTAAGAACATATTCGAATCTTACTAATAATATTATCAAGAAATTATAAGTACTCAAGAGTTATATTTCCATTTCATACCCCTTTATAATCTTTAAGTTGTTTGTTTTGCAATTTAGCTTTAAAAATATCCATGTTTATGCATTTTATGAAGTACAAGGACTAAACATGTCAAAAAAATCAAAGTATTTCTCTTTGTGTCCTAGAGCGCCGCGCAGCCGGAGGGCACCTTGGCCGCTGCGCGCTGTCGTGGTGTCTCTGATCAGATCGTTTAAGTTTTGTTTTTTCCTAGTTCGTTTTTAGCATGCAAATCGCTTATTTTTGGCATAAATCGAGTAATTAAGGTCCAAGAAAATGAATATAACTAAGATACATGTCCATGTTCATTACTTATTTTCCAAGAACGATTTTTCCTGATATTTCATTGATTTCGTCATTTAATACTTATTCGGTTACTTAAACGAGCAAACTAACCAAATTGGTTTGTTTTTGCATATATTATATAAGCAAACCTCATATTATTTATCATAAACATTCCTCATACCATAATATATCATCCGCGGCCGTCACCCTCCTTTGTTCATCATCAAACTCTTCGGTTTTTGCATTATTGTTGAAGATACAAGCTTAAACAGTTGACTTTGCTTACTTTTGGACCTTTGACTCTTTGTTTTGGTTTATTTTTTCACTTTCCGGGTAAGTTGTAAACTGAGTAATTGTTTATACATATTCCTTAGTAAATAGTCTTCAATCAATTTCGGTAGTTGAAGGGTGTTGACTGGTCAATTTCATTAAAACCCATTAAAGGGCAAAACAGTCAACAAGTTTGACTTTATGTTTTCTCATACTTCTGATCGGATTCAACGTTTGGTCCAAAAGACTTTTATTCTCGTAACTAAATTTTAAGGCTACTGACCAAAACCTGGCTTCCTAAGGTTTTAAGATAGGTCGTTAGAAATTGTCCTAGTCATATGTTAGGACCCTATACGTGGGTATCTGAACTGCCTTACGTGCTATTTAAATTGTTTACAGCTTATATAGCTTATATAGGTAATTATTTTAGTTTATTGTATCTTATTTATTTATTGCACACACACAAATTCCGAGGCAATGCCTCACATTCAAAATATTTTTCTAAATCTTTTATTTTTAGTAGATTATCTTTTGGGAAATTTTTAAGAATTCCCGCCTTTTGTTTTTACTCCCTCTCCATAGGGAATAGGAGTATGACATGTTTAGTAAGTAACCGTAAGGCGTGTGAGAAACTGCGAGTCGGGCCTTGGCAAAAGGGTTCCAAGAACCAAAGGTAAGACGCTATTTCTTACGTGGAGGATAACCTGACCACAATACTCGAGCCTCTAGGCCAAAGCAGAACAAGATGTCATACGACTAGACCCCTAAGCGGTTAAACGTAACCGATTAAACGGTTGCACTCCTTTTATAAAAATCAAATTCACGATGGTTTGTGGCTAAATTCGAGAAAAACTTCCAAAATTGTGTTTTTAAATTATTTTAAAATGCTTAATTGGGTGAAAATCCATGTAAATCCATGGGCACTCCAACTATCCATTTCTCAACCCATTTTCAAATTTGATTTTTGGTTGGAATGTATCGTCCAAGGTGGTTCCCGAGATACACCAACTACTCATATTTGATTCGTTAATTCGATATTTAGTTGTGTCGGTTAAAACGCCATGTAACGCTCATGGGCCGACCAACTCCATTGATTTGATAATTCGTTAATTAGTTGGGTCAGTTAAATGCCACGTAAACGCTTATGGGCTGACCAACTCAATTTTTTGTTATCGTTACATTAATTGGGCCAATAAATTGCCATGGAACGCTCATGGGAGGCCCAATTCACAAAATTCATATTGCTTTATTTAGTTGGGCCATTCAAATTGACATGGAAAGCTCATGGAAGGTCAACTCATTGGATATGTTTTGTTATTTTATTTAGGATCTCAAGCTACCATGGGAAGCCCATGGAAAGCCTACCCAATAACATTTTACGTTTGGGATTTTTTAGAAACATGTTTATTTACTTAAAATGCCTCAAACTTATTCACATTATTTTAAATCCCGGCACGTCCTTGAGTCATTACTAGCACAATTTTAATACATTTTTTTATTATCCCGCATAAACTCCTTCACACAACTTACCCGTCATCTTATAAAGTTTCATTTTTGGTTCTCGTAGAATGTCTTCTCTACTTCATCGCCGTAAAAATCGTTGTCCATCGGCTGCTCATGATCGCCGTTTGGCTGCAAGAATCACTAAGGAATTTACTGCTGCTTTACCCGAGGTTGTGTCCCAGCTACAAAGCGTCAACTCAAATGGATCTGCTACTTCAGCTACACCAAACAACTTCCACTGCAAGAACTTTACGAGGATGAACTACAAGGGCTCGAGACGGAGTTTTGGGAGCTTAAACAAATTGGTGGTGACAATTAAACCTACTCGAACCATTTTTAGGAAGATTGAGGAAGCTATTGCTATTGCTGCTTCACTTTCTGATGACCATGCAAGATATGGAACCCTATCTCGCAAGGACTCTAAACCTACCCTTGAAAACTTCAAACCCGAATCCTCAACCGATGCTAAGGCCGAACCTAAACCCACTCCGCATAATAGTAACCCTTCTCACCACAAATGTAAATCCAACCCCCAAAACTATGTTGTTAACCAAGCCAACCCTCAACCCTCCAACCAAAATGCTCCTAACAAGAAAGCCTATACATGACCGTTCCCGTTATGCTCCGTTTGTAACTACCATCACCTGCCTCAATCTCCATGTCGCGTATGCACCAACTGCAACTGTTATGGTCACCTTGCTAGCATTGTCGTGCACCGCCCGGTACTCAAACTACCCCACATGCACAACCCAGTGTTCTTAACACCCATGCTTGCTACAATTATGGAGATCCTAGTCATCTTCGCAATGCGTGTCTTCTACTTATCCATGCACACCAAGCTCAAACTATACCTGCACCCTACTACACTACCAATGCTCATCAAGTCCCAACCTATCAACCATCTATCCTCCAAGCTCCTCCCGTCAACCAAGATCCCCCATACTTGACTCAAACCTATCAAACCCTATACCCGCAAGCTCAAGTTTACCAAACTCACTTCAACCAAACCCCTCTCATGCAAGTTGTTCAAGTTCAACCTATCCCAAATCCATCTATCTCGACTACTCAAGTTATCATGGATCCAACCTCCTCAAGTGCTCCAAGTCAAGTGAATCAAGGCAACTGCAACTGAAGATTCTTGAAGACTGAAGATTTTGTTGCTTTCATTACTTCTATCTTAAGTTATCTTGTCATTTCTGCTTATGCATTTTATCGACTTTTTAGTTATTTGTAGTGTTGGATAATTTCAATTTGAACTATTTTGCACGTTTTACCTCATGAATAAAGTTTCTATTTGTCAAGATTAATTTCTTATGATTTAGTACCCTTATCTTATTCTCTTATTCATATTCATCACGGTTTACTATAGCGTCTATTTCAAGAAATACATTTCCTTTCAATCTCCAAAATTCTACTTTTATAAGCAAAAGATGTATTAGAAATTACACGGTTTTATTTATTTAACTCAAACCTTTATTAATTATCTTTTAAATTTATCAAAATTTTTCTTTTCTTTCAAAATGATGGTTTTCAATGTTTTATTACCCACATAATGGAACGGATTATGCGGACCATCCGATGATAAGAGTAATTATGGTCCGGAACAAAACTATCCAAGTCCTCGCATGGAAATAATAATACGTACAATTGTGTGTCATAATTTAGAACCTAAGGTAGTTTGGGTAACTGTACAAATGATAAGATGATAAGGACATGGTGGATACGTCGCTGGTACATCATATGTATAAGTGCCCTTATCGGATTGTCATATGAAGCGTGGTTCGATTATTAGAAGTTCTATGTTATGAAATTTTCCTTTAAAATTTTAAATTATTTTCAAAACGATTATGTTTTAGTTTTCCTTAATTTCGGGACGAAATCCCTAAAGTATGGGGGACTGTAACATTTCGGGTTTTACCGTATTCATATTTGTTTTCGTTTTATCGATCAACGAACATTATTAGAATCTTACTAATATTATTATCAAGAAATTATAAGTACTCAAGAGTTATATTTCCATTTCATACCCCTTTATAATCTTTAAGTTGTTTGTTTTGCAATTTAGCTTTAAAAATATCCATGTTTATGCATTTTATGAATTACAAGGACAAAACATGTCAAAAAAATCAAAGTATTTCTCTTTGTGTCCCAGATCGCCGCGTGGCCGGAGGGAACCTTGGCTGCCGCGCGCCACCGTGGTGTCTCTGATCAGATCGTTTAAGTTTTGTTATTTCCTAATTCGTTTTTGGCATGCAAACCGCTTATTTTTTGCATAAATCGAGTAAACTAAGGTCAAAGAAAATGAATATAACTAAGATACATGTCCATGTTCATTATTTATTGTCCAAGATCAAATTTTTACTGATCTTTCATTGATTTCGTTATTTAATACTTATTCGGTTACTTAAACGGGCAAACTAACCAAATTGGTTCGTATTTGCATATAAAAAAACCTCATATTATTCGTCATAAACATTCCTCACACCCTAATATATCATCCTCGGTCGTCACCCTCCTTTGTTCATCATCAAACTCTTCGGTTTTTGCATTATTGTTGAAGATATAAGCTTAAACGGTTGACTTTGCTTACTTTTGGACCTTTGACTCTTCGTTTTGGTTGATTCTTTCACTTTCCGGGTAAGTTGCAAACTGATTAATTGTTCATACATATTCCCTAGTCAATAACCTTCAATCAATTTCGGTGGTTGAAGGGTGTTGACTAGTGAATTTCATCAAAACCCGTTAAAGGGCAAAACAGTCAATAAGTTTGACTTTACATTTTCTCATACTTCTAATCGAATTCAACGTTCGATCCAGAAGACTTTTATTCTCGTAATGAAATTATAAGGCTACTGACCAAAACCCGATTACCAACTCGCTGTTCGGATTCTGGTCAGTACCGACTCGTTTAAATCTTAAAGTTAACATAACCAGAATTCTAAACATCTGTTTGGATTGATTCCAGTGGCAACGAGTTTGTTTATACTTATATCATAATATATCAAAGTTTCAGGTTCTGTTGGTTTATCTCGTTTGACGCGTTAGTGGACGACTCGCTTAATCGTTAACTCGTTTATTCATATTTGTATTCACTTGCCTTTAGTCTGGGGTGAGTTTTATCATTACCCTATTTTACTAAGTTTTCTAAGCGTTTTCGGGACATATGCGTGTTATTCCTATTTCATATTATATATATCTCAAAGATAGCAAACGTGCAATTGTTTGTGATTAATCGAATATACTTGTTACATGCTTACTTGTGCTAGTATTCATTCATTCATATTTCGGAGAGGTCTAACATATTCACATTTGTAGTATGATCATACTATTGACCAACGCCTGATTCGCTTGGCAACGGTCTAACTACTTGCTTATGGTTTGATTCATTTACCGCAATTTACTATGTTATGCTTATTTATCATTGATGTGCTAAAAGAGGTCTATAAAAACTTAACCTAACCTAGACACTCTAGTTTTAAATTTATAAACCTAGACTCTCCTAATGCTAGACCACTAGACAGGCAAGTGTACCTATCGAATGCAGTAAAGCTTAATGAAGTCCGGATATCGATCCCAAAGGACACTAGTGACACCTAAAACTAGACTCTGACTAATAACTTAATTAAAAAGATTTAATTGTTTTTGTGTTTTTTATCTATTAACTATAAACTAAAAAATACTTAAACTAAAATGATATTGACACTAATAGACTTTAAATCGATTATCTAGACAAGCTCAAAGATCAGAGAAGCACTACCTAGGTTTAGAATCATACTTATGAATCTTGGATCTCTCTCGGCTATGGAAACTATGATGGAACCGGGATCTTAAAATACGACACCCTTAGACAACCTAGTGGATCCCTGATCATTCTCTTGGTGTCACCTAAAGGAAACACTAAGGGGCGTTTAAACTTACCGATTAGTTGGATTACCTGTTAGTCTCTCCAACAATACTAAAGTACCCTAAAAGATAGATTACATGTCAATTTCACTATCTCAATACACCCTAAAGTGCAAGGGGTAACCTAAGAACAGTTGATAAGACACGGAATTACAATGAAACTAAGGAAATCTAGGAAACTTCCTGTCAGAGCGTTCTAGCCTAAACGTCTAATCCCAAAGACAATCCGACTATCTATTACCTCTCAGTCTCTAGATAGGTAGAATATAAAATCTTAACAAATCACCAACCAATGTTCCTATGGATTACTACGTCTAGTAAAACCATAAAATAATCACAAACACACAATAAGCGACCTAAATATGCGTCTATAATTGAAAACTTTCAACAAGACACATACGGAACAAAGATCAATAATAAATCAAAATTATATATGCAAACACATCAAATCAATTATAAAAAGATTCTTTACATTAATATTAATCAACCAATAAAAATCCTAGAATCATAAAGCAGTCATCAAAAACCTAGGTAGTTAGGGGGTTTAGCCAACAACCATACTTAAAAATAACCCAAAATAAATAAGGTCAAACCAAATAATCATGATGTTTGATGAGTAGATGTAAAACTTGATTGCTCTTTCTCTCTCTTTCTTTTTAATTTCTTGCAGCTGCTATGTACAAATCTTCTGTACGAATCCAAAGGGGCAGCCCCAAACTATGCCGTCACCTTTTCTAGTCAAATTCTTCCTATCCTTGGCGGCGCTGTCTTCTCCTCTATACCTTTCTTTCCAACCCAATAACTTCTCTATATATATATTAACGTAACATATATGGCGGCCACTATTCCCTGCCACGAAGGGTTAAAGAAAATATTTATCAAATCTTATGGCTTTAATTAAATCCAAATATTCCTTTTGTTTTGTCTTTGTTTTTTATTTATTTATTTTATTTTTTATCCATCATACTTTTAAAAATCATCACCTGATGATTATTATTTTATTATTATTATTAAATTCTTACGTTAAACTTATTTTCCTTTTTTTCTTTTTCTTTTTTTCTAATACTTTAAATAATTATAATAATAATTAGTATAATATATCATATGCTTGACTCGTCATTCGTCGGTTTCAAGTTTAGTAAAAGTGCTTCATTTTAGCTCATAGTCTCTCGAAACCATTAAACTCACATATGAACAAAATATTAATAATATTTAATAAAAACTTGGCTCAAAAAGTATCTAAAAGTATAGGTAATATTTATATATAATATGTATCTCATAGTCTCTCGAAACCATTAAACTCACATATGAACCAAATATTAATAATATTTAATAAAAACTTGGCTCAAAAAATATCTAAAAGTATAGGTAATATTTATATATAATATGTATATTTTAGACCACATCAAATATCCCCACACTTAAATCTTTTTCGTCCCTGAAAAAGCTGTTTGCAATGGAATCATAATCGGAAAACTGATTTAAATATTTAGGTTACTTTAATTAATAATAGATAAACGAAAAAACCGCAATTGCCGATATCATTGTCCACTTAACCCAGCCACCAACCTATTAAGCACCCCATCATATTCAGTGATTAAGTTCAAGTGATATCAATAAACCTATGGGTCTCACATTTAAAGAGTTACAGATCTGCTTACCCCCATCTCAAGCATAATCAAGACAATATAAGCCGGGTTGAAGCAGACTAGTTCAACCTATCACCATAAGTTAAAAACCCTTTAATGGTAAGAAGAAAATGCACTTATATGGAATTTAGATGGATGTAAGGTCAAATGAGGTCGTACGAGCAATACCTAAAATTAAACTATATTTAGTGGATTTTGGCCCAGCATTGTTTCACCCAAGCTGCAACCCAGTATATGACGGTCTCAGGCCTCCACCCTTAGTATTTCCTAAAAATATTTAATGACTAAAAACCTCGAACCCCAATAGTGTATCCTCAGAGTCACCATCCCCTTGGTAACACATAAGCTCTCAGCTCTGTCTAGTATGTACCTTTTGGTCTCTTTTTCTATCTTTGTTTTCACTTTTTTTAGTGAATGCTTCTTTGGCATTTGCATAACTTTCTCACTTTCAAAATAATTGCACATCTTTGATGTTCGTGCAACAAATTTTTCTGCTCTTAAGCATCTTTTACCTAAATATATAACTATTTTCTAAGCTCGTATGAAATTTGGACATGGCGGGGCGCCACCACTCGTTATTTATTTTCACAAAATAGAGTGGTGTGCTAGTAATTCTCACCACCTCAAAGTAGTTAGATTACGGTAATACTAGCTATGCCTTATCGAATTTTCAGCTTCCCTATCTCCCCTCAAGATGAGAACCCACAAGGTTTATGACTATTAAGTATATTAATAATAATCAGGGGAAACCTTTCAAGGCTAGTTGGGCCTACCGACACATCCCAAATTAAGTGCGCTTTCTATTTATTTATTTTTTATCTCATATATATTAGTAGTTTTAAAAACCAATCCCCAATTTTTCTATCATTTTCCATTTTGTTGCAATATATATAATTCAAGGGACATTTTTTTTAATCTTTTTTTAAAAGTTTTTTTTAATTAATAATTTTTTTACTTTTTTTTATATATATATATATTTTTTAAACTACCTAAAAACGTCAGTTTCCCATCCCCACACTTAAATTTCACATTGTCCTCAATGTGAGACAGGAAAAAGACAAAAATAAAGGAGAAATAAAATAACAAAAATAAATAAGAAAAAATAAAAAAAAAATGGAACAGACTCCCCTGGTAAATATGACGTGAGAATGTGTGGTGAATCATGTTCTTTGCCCTCCAATTCGAACGCGATAACAAAAATGCTGCAATAACGTAATCTCCCATGAACGAAAGCGACAATCCTGAAGCAACTTGCATCCCCACACTTGTTTAAAACTATAGCTCTGCAACCATCTCACAAGAAACTTTGGAACAACCTGCAAGCAAGAGAGGAAACACCTGACAAAACAAAGAACTAAAAATAAAAATGAAATAAAATAAAAAGAAAAGATATTACCGGGTTGCCTCCCGGGAAGCGCTAAGTTTACAGAAGAGTCTTCAGCCACACTCGTTTCTAAAACCTTAATCAGGAGGCTTCTCCTTTGTCCACTTCCCATCAATGCTTCTCAACACTCTTCTCTTATACATGGTCGGGAAGAAACCAATTGTAAAGCTCTCGTGGACCAAAAAATATGAATTCAACTCGGCCCACCAACTCTTGAATTTCCCAGGACCGAACTGTATGATATGCATGTAACCCAAGAGGTGGTCATCCCTACATAATGATTCTGTGAAGTTAGGCGGGTATGACGATTTCCTACGCACAATTCGATCCTTAAGCCTCGGTACCCTTTCTCTTCTAGCCAATTTTTCAACCCTCGACACGTCCCGAATGGAAATTGAGTATGGTTCGTGTTTTGGTTTATCAGATTCGAGCTGTAATGTCATAATAACCGCGTCACTTACATCCTCACGGCTCTCCTTACAATTCTCCTTCTCGATCCCCACACTTGGCTCGTTATATTGTAAATCTTCAAGACGTTTTAAATCACCAAGTGGGTCAAACTCTTCTTCATCAAAACACGGAGTAGGCAAATCTAATAACTCATCACCAAATTCCGACTACCATAAAGGAATGTGCTCCTCCTCCGTGACGTTTTCCATCACCTCATCAATTTCAACCTCACTGTCATGAGCCAACTTTACCACCTCTATCTCCTCATCATCCCAAAAATCATCATCAAATGTACGTAACTTAAATACACAAATAAATGTAATGTAAAATCATTGAAACATGAAAAAACCTATATATATATAAATATTTCATAACCTTTGAAAAATTTTCAGTCGCTTCACCGACCGGAACACTTTGCAGAGTGTTTAGAAATTGGTTAATAGGTAAAGATACATGTACTTGATGAAATTATAATGTAATTGGATTTAGACGAATTGGCTAATTATTTATAATGGACCCAAAAAATGTTGCCGGTTGCACCGAGGAAAGTAAACTAATGCAATGTTAAAATCTGTAGAAAATAATATATTTCTAAAAAATCATAACTTCAATAGAAATATCTAAACAATATACTTTAAACTTTTAATAGTTAGTATTCATCACATTCACTTAAATAAACATAATAATTTAATTGGATTTAGGTTGGTGGCATATTACATCTAATGTTACACTTTTATTTATTACAGGCTAACAAAAACAACCAAAATTGAATTTCGGCATTACATTAAAATGTATTGAGGACGGGTAAAGACCATCACCTACAACAAAATTGTAACCTAATACCTTGATATTTCTATTAAAATAATAGTCAAATTCCCCGAAACTTCATGTTGACGTTATCGCAAGTGATTAACCTAAGGCCATGTAAAAGCACACTGCAAAAAAAGAAAAAAAAAGAACAAACATAATAGTATTTTAGTTTTTTAATTGATTTACTTATGAATAGGACAATTTTGATTTTGGCAGGTGTGCATGAAACCAAAGCAGACTCGTAACCGAAGTAACCTACATAACCCAACCGAACCTAAAATTGAATGAGCCAATTTTGCCGGATTTAAAACCAATAATAGTAATATATTTTATTTTGGTCCATCAACATGTTACCAAAATCGGCCGTTCATTAGTAAACGGGTTGAAATTGACACTTTTACTCAAAACATGATGACCACATTGAAAAAGTCAAGGAACCATTATGTCTATACTTAAGACCTTAAGTAAATTTTTTTCTACTTACATGAATTAAGCCATTTAAATTATATAAGTGGTAACTTATAAAAATAGAAAAGTAGCGTATTACATTAAATAAAGACGAATTTAATTTACACTAATGATTTACAAAATTATAAACAAGTCACAAATCTTTAAAAAATTTCCTTAACGAATACACTACAAAATGAATGGAACAATATAACGTACCTGGATATTGGGATTATTTTGATGAACCTAGTGGATTAGCACAAAACATATGATTCAAAACGAATTAATGTTTAAATGAGTGTATTGCATTTATAACATGATAGAGCTTATAAAATGTTATAAAATTATTTTAAAATGAATTTCAATAGTTACAGTAAAAATAAAAAGTATATTTCGTGATTTTTTAACCTAATTAAAAAAAATAAGACAGCATCTACAATTCAAACGTACATAATCAAAAGGTTTCCTTTGATTAATTTAAAAAGCAATCAAATAAACAATGTAAGTTAGGAAATAAGTTACAAGTTAAATTTATTAGTAATAATAGTAAGTCAATTATCAATAAATAAAAATTTATATGTGTTTTAATTTCTTTTTGAATTATTTAATTGTGAAGAAAATCAAAAAATACTTGATACATATGAAAGTAATAGGGATGGACTAATCAGAAAATGTCATTTGTCCAAAATCTCTATTTCTTTAATTAATAGTATACTTAGATTAGATTATTAATAAGAAAAAGAAATTTATTTAATATGATAAAGAGCAGGGAAAATTTTGTAAATATCAGCTTGATGATGACATGTGCTTTTGCAAAGCTTTGTTTATTATATACAAAATTATTAATAAGAAAAAAAAATGTATTTAATATGATAGAGAGGAGGAAAAATTTTGTAAAAATCGTCTAGGTGATGACATGTGGCTTTTACAAAACTTTGTTTATTATATAGTATATAAATTATTTTTTTGATTTGTGTAATAATAAATGTCCATAAATAATTAAACCAACTCGGCCATATTATTGTTTCTTTGTCCATACTATTATGGGTGTTATTAACTTTTCTATTTTGAATTTTAAACCATTTGTACTTTAGTTTTGAACTTATTCATGTGGTATTGTAGTCACTTTAAATTTATATGTGTGTTTTGCAATTATGATTATGGTTTTCGAAGTTTTTTGTATAGGTAAACTTATATCAGATCGAATTTATTTGAATTCGAATCGAATTTTGGCTAGGGCATATAATACGAATCGAATAGTTCGACTTTTAATTGAATACGAATATCGGCAAAAAATAATTATTCAGATTATTCAATTCGATTTAACTTGAAAGTTCGTTATTCGATTCGATGAACACTTCTACCACAAATGGACTTAACACGTTCACACAATAGGTTATGGCTGGTCGTATATCTTGCAAATAGTGGAGCTTGCCTACTAATCTTCTATATTTATATTGGTTGGCATCTACTTTAGCTTCCACATCTCCGTTGTCAACCTTTGTATTCAAGAATATCCCAATGTGTCCTTTCTCTGGCTAAGGACGAGATCTTCTGAAGTTTGAGCCACTTCAATCGATCCTATCAAAAATACAACTAACTATTAAAAAGGATTTAACTAAAAGATAAAAAACACACCTTTGTAACAAATTATGACACCAATATCCAATATCTATCTTATGTTATAATTATAATATAGTGGAGTGAATAAGGAAATAAAAAGAAAAAAAGAGGACTAATAGTTATATACTTACTAGATTTTATTCCTCGTATTACGTGATTGTTTTACATTATTCGTTGTTAATATGTATATTTGGATTTTAATTTTATTTATTGTAAGAAAGTTAATAATTAATATACTTGAGGTTTGATGATAAAATGGTTTCACAAAGAGAAACCTTCATTTACAAATAAAGCAATCTAATGGCTTGAGAGAATGATTGTTTTACATTTTTTGTTTTTTAATATTTATTTTTTGGATTTTAATTTTCTTTATTGTAAGAAAGAAAAAAATATACTTAGGGTTTGATGATGAAAGGGTTTTGTAAATAAATGATATGTTATAACCGGTTTAAAAGCTATTTGGATTTGGTGACCCATGATCCGCTTATGTTTTTTACTATAAAATTGTTTATTAATTATAAATAATATATTTTTCTTTTTAAATTAGATATTAAATTTTAGCATATCCCTTTTTTATAGGATTTTCATATCAAATAATTGGTAAGATTAATTTTTAATTTAATGAGATGTTATGACCCGTTTAAGAGCTATCTGGTTTTGGTAAGACCCATACCCATGAATTTAGGTTAAATCAATGAGAGGTCTCCATTTAAAAATTAAGCAATCTGGTGGCTTCCATAAAAGGGGGGAGCGACCACATCGCGACACGTAGGATTTTAGTGGTTTCGTTTATATATATTATTATAGGTATAAGGTAGCGTTTGGTATGCATGATTGATAGGAAGAATGGAATGATTCATTGCGTAGGAATGAAAAAAGTGGTATTTGGTTGCTCAATGGAATGGAATCATCCATTACACATGGAATTCAATTCCACCAAAACCATTCCTTCCCACCCCCCCTTTTTTCATTCCATTCCTCCTTCACCTTAGGTAGTATTTGGTATGAAGTAATGATAGGTGGAATGAAATAGATCATTGCAAAGGAATGAAATAAAACATGTTTGGTTGGCATTTATCAATGGAATGAATCATTCCTAAGGAATGAAATTCCTTCCATATATAGTATTTTTCATTCCTTAGTAAAATGTGTTTTTTTTTTCATTTCTTTAAGGAATGGAATGTAAAATTATCAACAACAACAACAACAACAATAATAATAATAATTATTATTATTATTAGGGAAAATTCCCAAAATAGCCCCTTCTAGTGAGAGAAGTCTAAAAATAGCCCTTTTTTCCTCAAAATCTTTTATAATTTGGACTGTCAAGAAGCATTGGGAAAAGATAAAAATAAAGACGAGATTTCGAAAAAAAGTCAGGTAAAAGACGAGATTTGGGGTAATAATGTCGGTAAAGTCCAAATTATTTGTAATCTTGAAGAAAAAGTTCAAATTTTTCAAAAACCTTTTTACTAAAAAAAACCGTCTCGAAAGACTGTTTTTTTATGTTTCCTACCTTTCCCGTCCAAATTTTAAATTCTTGGAAAATTATATTTTTTACAATTATACCCCTCAACCACCATCACCACCTTGAACCACCACCTTGAAACACCACCATCACCGACGCCGTTGGCCCCACCCCATCACCACCACCGTCACTACCACCATAGCCGCCTCCACCACCGCTGCACCATAGCCGCTGCACCAAAACCGAATGACCTTATTTATTCCATTCTCTCGTTCATTTCATTACCAAACAGACCCTAAGAGCATTCTTATCCAACCCCTCAGTAGTGATTTTTCTGTATATTTGAAAAGTTACAGTTCATCCTCTATAATTTTTTAATATATTTTGGGAGTGGTTGTGAGTGAAGAAAAGAAAAAAATAATGATAAAAGATATAAAAAATTTTATTTAATTAAAATAAAGAAAAAATTTAGTAAGTTTTATTGTAATTTTTTGTTTATAGATAGAGGGTGGGATGGGAATACGGTAAGTGAATAAAAGATATAACCACTCCACCACATATATTGCGATGGGCCGGGTGACCCAAGTTGGGTTGGAGAATAAAAACCCTAATCACCAACTATTATCATTATCAATATCAAATCAAACACTATAAATCCAGACCGCCATCGCCTCTTGTTCCACCACTCACTCATCGTTTTGTTTTCTCTCACCCAAGCAATCTTTATTTATTTTTTCAATTTATTGTGCGATGATGAAGCAATTATTGTGGACTAGAGTTTCTGATGTTGGGCTCTTCTTCCCATTTTGTTTGACGACAAACCCTTGGTTGTCTGAGCACAATCGAATCAACATAGTTTTGCGTTATCATTACTTCTTCTTTACGTCTGATTCATTTAGGGGCTTATGATGATAAATTTATATATCTTAGCGGATTTCAGTGAGATTTATTTATATATTAAATCAATGATCTGATTGTTACACACACTGAAGCTCTCTTCAATATTTTCTAATGTTTTTGCACATGGAATTTTTAATTGCAGTGATAAAGCACACACATGGGAGTGTGTTAAACTTGAACATAGTTTGTTTCTTATACTGTGTTCCCGGTTTCATTTAACGATGGAAAGGAAAAGAAGAGGAATTAGGAGAGAAAAGAAACGAATGTAAAAGTTTTATTTTATGTTCTTGAGTTTAAAAGGAAGGAAAGAAATATAAAGAATTTTAAATATTTTATGTGTTCTTGAGTTGTAAGGAAAAGAAAAGAAAGTTATAATTTTACTATTATACCTTTAAGGAAAACTAATTTACTTAAAATAGAAAATACATTGGATGACATTTGTTGCTTCTTTTTGTTAACAAAATTCGGTCAAATAAATGGCACTTTGATTAAATCACATAATCTCATTGTTAAGCATGAGTAATGTCCAACAACTTCAAGATTTCCATCAATCGATTTTAAGTTACAAGCCATTTTCGGTATCTACTTAAAAAATATGTCACACAGAGTTTGTTAGTGTTTAATCTATGAAGTTTATATAGATCACTTAAAGTGTGTTTATAGAAGTGATGAGTGTGATGGGAACTGATCGAATTTGTATAAACTTACCGCCTTAACGTTTGGGACCGACAACGTCTGGTTTTGCCAGTGTTTGAGTTTACCGACTGACATCATCTCATTGGTACTCTTAATTTATATACTTTTCTCTTTTGTAGCTTTGGTACCGTAACGAACGTAGCTGAAACCCGAATTTGTGTCCGGCTACCACCTCAATGGTTAGGATTGACGACGCTTATGTTTTACCATTGCATAGGTTTACCGACCAAACAAGTGCTATTCTAAATAATTTATCTTTTTATATTTGACGAACATATTTTTCTAGGTTTAATGTTAAGATTTTACCAATGGTATCTATACCATAATGAATGTAGGATATCGACTAAATTCACGTTGAATTTTATCTACGCACTATTGAGGTTTTACCAACTGTTGTGGCACAATGCGTAAGAGACAATATAGTTTATTTTGAAAGAAGAACGGGAGGAGTGAAATGTGAAATAGACCATTGAGGAGGCCCTGACCACTTTCTCCCCTGTACCAACTCACACGTGATGTCACCATCAATCACATTATCACTCTTCCTTCCTTCAGATCTCATGTCCCGTTTGATTCCTCTTTTTCATTCTTCAATCCATGCTGTTGGTTAATAATAATGATACCCAAGTACACTAGTTAATACTTTAAATGAAACACTAACATTTCCAAGTCAATCTAACATGATACCAACTACACTTTTAACAAACTTAAATTTGACTTACACTTTCACATACTTCATATTGTCATAAATTCCCAAACTACCCTTCAACACAAATCAGATGGTTAACAAATACATTAATGACAGAGTATATTAAAGTAGACAATAAAACCAAATAAGCATAACAACCATTAAAAAAATAATAATCCTTAAACAAGTAATTGCTTTCAAGATCTATGAACAAAAGGACAAATAAACAAGAAAGAAATAAAAAGGTCATAAATGTTCTAAGATATCAAACAAAATCATAAATAAACTTTACTAGATAAATGCATTCTTAACTCGCTTACGTAAACCCATCATACCTTTCAGCAAACGCAACCGCATATTAGGAGAACTAAATAATGATTTTGCTTTAGCTTGATTCTCCACCAAATAATTGAAAGCAAGTGGTATTTCATCAGGTCCCAAACCCATCGGCTCCAATTCTTTAATAATTTCATCACCCATGTACTCGCTATGATTAATTCTTTCAAGTATTTTATTTCTCTCATGAATAATTTTATTACCTTCAGCAATAGCATTAGCCACACTACCAACACTAATCAATATTCATAATCATTGAGGTTAAACCATCATCTTCTTGTTCGACTTTTCTTTTTCTACTCTTACATTTCTTTGCACTTGAAGATTGCTCAAGTAGAGAAGACACAAGATCAACCACATGAACATCATCATCAAGATTGTATTGGCTCTCTAAAATTACATCATTGGCAGCTAAGAATTCATCTAGATCTGGAGATGTTTTCTGTGTTATTTCCATCATCCTTCTACAATCGGGCATTTCTTTCTTTAGCAGTTTCAGCTTGTGCACCAGATGCCCTATCCTTTGCAAATAAATCTAGCATCTCATGATAGTTTGTGACTTTCTTCGTCTTCAACGATGCAACTTTTGGCTTTGACTATTAAACAAAATCAAGATAATTAGTATAATGAACGATAATCAGAATATTCAAGTAAATAATTAAAAAACTTGCATCTATTAGTTTTTTCCGGACTTCATCCTCAGTTTCAATTAGTTGAGTTTCAGGATTCCATGAGAACCCACTTAATGATATTCCGTTAAACATATCACACCAGGTAGAAAAACGACTTTTCAAAGTTTTTAGACGGTTCTTCAAATGACTTTCGGTAAAAGTCATTGAAGATTTGTGCTAAGTTATGCAACCATATTTTTGTATGCTTGTGGAGTAAAATTACCACCAATCGTATAACCGTTGATCTGTTGCGTTATCATGGATTGTATAAACGCATTATCCGTAGTTTCTGTCCACATCATGTTTTCTTTATCACGATATTTTCACTGGCAATTGATAAACATAATAATAATAATAATAATAATAATAATAATAATAATAATAATAATAATAATACAAATTCAACAAGAATACATTGTTAGAACAATTAAAAACTTGCAATTGATAAATGTAATAGCAATTACTAATACAAAAACCAAATAACATAAATGTTCCCAAACACCAATCAATAAAATGTCAAAACAAACAACTATAATGTACTATTCTAAAAGTAATCTGGCATATCTATTTCATCTTCTTGTAACATCAAATAGTTAGTCCACATTTGATTTGTGATTATGTTCCTTAATTGGTCTGCTTTGGTACTACTCTCTCCTATGCCTCTAGTACTATGACGTTCTTCCTCTATTGGTCCATTTAACACCTCATGTAAAACTTCATCTTCAAGATCTTTGTCATGATCTTCCTCTAGTAAAAAGTTATGTAAAACACAACATGCCGAAAAGATGTCTGACTGTGTTTGACAAGAGTAAAATGGTTCTGTTGTCCTTCTAATGATTGGAAACCTCTTTTTTAAGACACCAAATGCTCGTTCAATTGTGTTACGTAACGATACATGACGAAGGTTGAACAATCGGGGCATGAGTGGAGTACTCTTTTAAATGATACCTAACACATCTATATGGTGTCATTAGTGAGCTTGTATAAGGCAAACCTGCATCTACTAAACAATATTACCTATAATTAAATTGTAATTAATATTTCTAAAATATTATAACAATTAAGTGAATTTTGTTTGAGAGATTACCCATTGTAAATATAATTAAATTGTAATTAATATTTCTAAAATATTATAACAATTAAGTGAATTTTGTTTGAGAGATTACCCATTGGAATTACTAGTTTATCATCTCTACTAAGTGCATTTTTTATTATTCTCGAATCTGATGCAGTCCCCTCCTAACCAGTCAAAACATATGTAAATTTCAAGTCAAATGTACAAGCTGTCAATACATTTATCGTTGGGTATCCTTTACGACCACGATATCTGGCTGCATCTTTGTTTGATACTTTGACACGGACATGTGTTTTCCATCAATTTCCCCTATGTAATCCTTGAAAAAAGGATAAAATCTCTTTTTCTCTTGAATTTCTTTCAGGACAATATCACCTTTAGGTTGTTGAATATAATGACTTCCTAACGGTATAATCGCTCTTAGAACTCTATGGAAGCACCGACTGGTTGTTGATCTAGAATGGCGGTATATCCAAAAGGCTAATCTATTTCTCATGTCATTACCTACAATATGTAAAAATCTTGCAACTTGCTCTTCAACGGACATTCGTTGAGTAGGTCGAAGACCAGAGTCATGCTTTAAGATATTGCACAATGTCATATAAGCTCTATCACTCATACTAATAAGTTCACGACATTTACCGTTGTTTGAAAGGTCATGTAACATCTCTTCTCATGCATATCGCCGTTGTAAAACTATATCTCTAGTAGGTATATTAGCATGTTTTTTGGTAGACAATCTATGTCGTGTAATGAAAGCTATCAATAAGCAGATTAGGCTAGTTGCTAGCAATTGTCTAGCTCGCACAACATGAATAATATGGAGTATTTGATCACGAAGTGTTTGATCATCCATAGCAAAGTGCCAAAATTCACTTAAAAAACAAAAATGAAACATCTATGAATATTTAAAGACGCTTAATAATTAGGAGTAAAGTCCAAAGTAATAAACGAAAATCCTAGCATTGTCAAATTCATAATACAACTATTTATATTATACATTTTTTGTTATTTTTATTTCTTTAATATAGCTCAGGATGCTTTAACCAAAGAAAATTTAACTATTTGTTAGTTAAATTGAATAATAAAACTCGTTATTACCATTAAGTGATATGAATTAGGGATGAACGTTTTCGATATGGGTACTGATTGGTAGGCGGTACCGATTTGGTACCATTGGTATCGAACGATACCAAGTTTTGAGTTTTCGGTATCGGTACGGTAACGGTAAAGTTCGGTACGAAACCAGTCAAATACACGACTTTACCCAGAACCGGTTCTTATCCGACCCGATTTTGATTTTTGTTGACCATAGCCGGAACCACTTCCGTTTCTAAAAATACCCGATTTCTGCATCTGTGTTGTAGAAGGTGCAAAAACTTGTTTTTAAAATAATAGAATATATGATGAAATGTGCCATTCTCAGCATCCGTTAATCAAAAACACGTGGTTATTAGTATTAATAATGTTGGTGGTAAGAGATGAGTTATACGTAGAAATGGACATAAGTTGCTTCCAGACATTAGATTTTTTATTTTAAAGGTATAAACATCAGTTACTACCATTCAGTACTATGAATTAGAGATGTACGTTTTTGGTACGGGTACCGGTACCGTTATCGATTTGGTACCGTTGGTATCGAATCGGTACCAAGTTTTAAGTTTTCGGTATCGGTACGGTGCCGATATTTCCCGAATTTTGCACGAAATATCGGTACCGAACCGAACATTGTGGTACCGGTACCAATACCAAATATTTCCGGATTTCGGGATCGGGATTTTCGAGATCGGTACCGGTACCATCCCGAGCTCATCCGTACTATGAATCCCGTATTAATCAAACTATGAGTTAGATAAGAAAAAATAGCCTCCCTAAATTGTGGTGGCCTCAAGCTTCTACTATACATGCCCATGCTGACAGTCTTCATGTATCATCTAATGTAAAACAATGAATAATTGATTAAAAATTAAACTAACCTGATAGGAAGATGATGAATTCTCAATTGAGCCAAAAAAGTTTTGCAGTCTGTGCCAACAAAAGAAAACTGAATGGAACATGAGAACAGAACGTGAGAAATGGAGATCATATTTAAGCAGATTGAGGCGGGTGATGGTAGTTGCAAACAGAGCATAACGGAAAAGGTCCGGTATAGTTCTTGTTAGGAGCATCTTGGTTGGAGGGTTGTGGATTGGTTTTGTTAACAGCATAGTTGTGGGTTGGTTTTGTTAACTACTATCGTTAGGGGTGTTCAAAGTCGGATATCTGGAGTTTCGGATATCCGAACATTTGAAATAGAGTTAAAATTAAACACACACATTTTCTCCTCAAATCTCTTCAATTTGGGAGGATGAGTATAGGATCAAATTTTCTAGCCTTTTCCCTCCCTTTCTCTTCCCTTCTCTCCTTAAAAAAATCTCTCGAACATAACTTTTTTACATTTTCCTCTCATTTCCTTCCCCTCCGTTGTTAAATTAGACTCGGGAACACAACCTTGGTTGGAAAGAGAGTGTTTGTGGTAGTGATGATTGAGCGATGGTTGTAGGATAGAAGTATTTGTCGAACGTTGGTTTGGATTTGGCATCATACTGAACATGGGTTTTCATTTTGACCCACATTAACTAGTCTTAGGTTTTGACGTTATTTTGACGTTATTTTACTAATCTCGGTTTTCATTTTGACCCACATTAACTAGTCTTACGCCCTGCTTGCGGTGCGCGCATATAATGTATATATGTGTGAACCCTCGGGTGGGCAAAAGTAAAATTGCACTAATTTTGACGTTATTTTACTAATCTCGTGAAAATAACGTTAAAAGTGGCGGAAGGTTAATCAGGCATCATGTGGTGGCGTTGATAGCCGAAAGACAAGGGCACATGCACCAATCAGTCGGTGTCCCGATGATTGAGTGCTATGTGCCTTATGTCCAAGGCTTGATGCAAAACTACTATCGAGCCGGGGGTCTCACCGGAAGCAGCCTCTCTATCCCTATGGGATAGAGGTAAGGCTGTCTACATCTTACCCTCCTCAGACCCTACCATAGCATTGCTATTGTTGGGATATACTGAGTACGATGATGATGATGATGATTAACTAGTCTTAGGTTTCCCTGCTGTGCTGTCTGTGATGCTATTGGTGTGATGATGACATTGGAGTTTCAAGTTTGTGACGTGACAAAACGTTCTTGAAAAGCCATATTTACAAATGTGTGGGGGCATGAAGCATAGTGGGGCCATATTTAGCATCCCATTAAGTGCCTCACACATTTATAAAGGCAACTGTTCAAAAAACACTCTATCAAGCCAAAAACTCCAAACCCCCAATGTCATCTAAAACGATCATAACCAACGCTACCGGCAGTGAAAACAAATACGAAGGGGTATGGGTTAAAACCCAAGCCGAACCTGATGCCAAATTCAATCTAGTCCTTGACCATTACCTCTTTTCTAAAATCATCTCTTGCTCATCACTCAGACAATCCCTTTCTTTCCATCTAGACAACTAATTATGTTCTTTCACTTTGTTGTCTACTCTCCAATCCCAAACCTGTATCCAAGTCTTTGAATATATACCCAAACATCCTCTTGTCGGGCTTAGGGACCGTGGGTTTGTTGTGGGGCAGGCTGCATTGAAGGCCGAATTGGGCAAAGTTTTCAAACACGAGAAAGCCTATTTAGAGAATCAACATGTGTTTCTCCTTTTCGCTTTTGATACATTTGGGTTTCTGGCCCCGGTGGCTGTAAATTTTCTGAGCAGGGTTCAGCGTGTCGTACATTGTACTTTTACGGCTCCTACGACCCAATGCTTCGTTTTTAGTAGGGTTGGTTTTGCTATTCAAAAGGGGGTTGCGGCGTAGCTTATTGCCCGTTTGCCTACCACTTTATTATAATCGTTTTGATTTTAATGAGAAATAGCAAGTTATGAGAAAAAAAATTATTTTTTACATTATATATATACTAATTGGCAAACTTCATCTTACTCACAGAACGCAACTGTTCATAGCATGTACAAGTTTATGTGCCCATGGAACAATATGTGCCCATGGAACAAATATGTTCAGCTCCCAACCCCTCTTATTTCAATGATGTTCAGTTTTTTTCGGCATATGGCGATACATGTAAGTGTTCATGTGGCCTTTTACCATGCTATTACGTGTCCTTTATGTATCTCTCACCCACTACTATACACAAAAGTCAAGTTATCAAATATGGATTTTATTCATATGCCACTGAAGGCAGCAATGAAGGACTGATATCCATATTGAAATCAAAATTTAACATAAAAGGACTTTCTGAAAACTACCATGTTATTTCCTAATTGAAGGAATAAATGACATAAATATGTGCCTATATTACAAATACATCGTATCATTCAGTGTGTGTTGAAAGTAGCATCCATGAACAAAATTTTATACGTTTTCTAAAGCAGACATGACAAGCACAAAATATAGGAAGTTAATTATTGACAAAATATAAGAAGTTAATTGTTGTTATTGATTCACGCGACTTTGAGCTGATCAAACGTTTCCACGCGATGTTGGTCAAAATTATGTGGCATCTACTATGAATTAACAGTTTTCACTCGCGCTTTGAATTAAAACCTTACGCCCTCCGTGAAGCACGGGTGATAATACTAGTTCAAACTTAAATGACAGAACTAAAGGTTGGAACCTAATTTCTTTTAAAAATAATAAGAAATAAGTCTAATTAACCTCGCTTGTTGGTCGTTCGTTTGTGTTGTGGTGTCCTCACTCCTTAGTTTTCACATCCAGTTGAAGTTTTCTAACGTTGTCAACCTTAACCATGACCACAAGAACTAATTTTAGTTTGAACTAGTGATTTACCTGCGCGTGGCGAAATTGGTTGGTAAATCTCGATGTGGTACTAGCTTGTCAACACGGATTTAGTCGGTATTGGCTACATCTGCTATGGCATCTAATGGTGTGTCGACGTGAGTTCGGTCAACTGAATGACATATTATTATGATCCTAGTTATTATTAGCATGATATTGGGTGGTCAACTAATGCTTGTTTACTCATGTAGACACACCATTGTAACACTCCAATTTTTGATATTCCTTTTTATTTCTTATCGATCGAATGATATTTTATCATGAAAATCTTAGCATGATATGGGTAATTTCATAGGGTCATTCAGTCTTCTTGCTACATGAAGAACATAGGCCAGATGATGGAATGGGAAGACCTAGGATGCAGAAGATCATAAAATGAGTGATTCGGCTGATTTTAATTCCTATATATCCACCCATGTGGTACTTCTTTATACCCTATATATAAGATCCTTTTGAATAGTTCACCATCTTCATCTAGAAAGCCGTATGCTTTGGAAGAATCCTAAAACAAAATAAGAAGTGGCTAACCAACTTCTAGGAGGCACATAATTGACTGCATTTGATCTTCGTAGCCACTCCACCAACAGAATTTAAAGAACCTAAAGGAATATGAGCCGTATACTCCAATTCACATCTTTGTTGAAAAAATTCTTTTTGTAAATCCTTAGATAAGGATTAGTCTTTTTTTTTTACACAAGCAAATTGTTGATTAAGTTCTAAAATAGCATTTTCTTTTAACTCCATTTCTTTTATCATTCATAAAAGACAAAAAGGATTGCTCAGATACCAATGGGTGAGGCCTATTTGGGTCGTGTTATCAACACCGTGGCTAAACCTATTGATCGGTATAGGTGTACCTTCATCTTCTGAATACAGGTTAATTGAATCACCTGAGCGGAACACTTAGCAGAGCTGCATACTTGATTTCATCCATGAATCGATTTGATTCCCTATTGATTTCTATGCACATTATTTTGATTTTTTAAATTAAAAATTCTCAATTCTCTACAACGTCTAGACGATAAAATTTTTTCAGGAACAAACAAATTAGAATTATTTTTCTAAGTTTCCAAAAATTGAAGATACAAATCAAGAAAATTAACTTTGAATTATTTTTGGAGAGATATCAATTGGTAGAACCCCTATAGCACCTAGTTTACACGCGGCGATGTTTTTCAGTGGAGTGCATTATGCAATCAAAAATATTGATCTTATTGATAAATGGATATCTTACTCGATAACTTTGACTATTGATAAATGGATATCTTACTCGATAACTTTGACGAGAGAATTCTTTAGTAGCAACGTATTCAATCAAACGGTTAATTCCCCCCCCCCCCCCAACTATGGATCCCATACTACCCTCATAAATTTAAAATCTATAACCATAACGTTCTCCCGTGCTTCCAGACATTGGCTTTGAATAGGAGGTTGTTGCATTGAAACTATGTAAAAGTAGATTTGTCTTCATAAAGGATATTATTAAGATGTGATTTTGTATTCAAAATAGGTATAACGCAATTTAATGTGTGTGGTTTTTCATAATGTAGAGAGTGGTTTAAGGTATCTAATTTATCTAACTATATATTAAAGCAACATGATTTTTTCAAATGAAATCATTTTACGGATTTCACATAGGATGTTACATAGATGCCATGTAAGCAGTTTCTTATTTTATTATCTCTTCTTCCAACCACAATATGGTGCATAAAGCCTGTTTAGTTATGTTATAGCACATGACCTGGTTTCTCTTCAAATACATCCATCTTCAAATGAAGATAACATTTTGTAAAATTACACAATATGGAGGATGAACCCGTTTAGTTATGTTATAACTCATGACCCGGTTTCTCTTCAAATACAACCATCTTCATATGAAGATAACATTTTGTAAAATTTTGAAAAATAAATTATTGTGTTGTCACATCCCCATCCAGGGCCTAGAGGTGTGACCAACAGTTGGTACTTGTTTTGTAAATATATCAGAGTAGCGGGTTCATTTTAGCGGAAATCTTTAAATATTTTAAAATATTAATTTACATTATCAAAATTACTCGGGAATTAAACACCCGAGTTGCAGTTTTACAAATAGTGATATTATTAATACAAGGATTTATAATATTCAAAAACGAGCCATCTCGAGCGATCTTCTATGACTCCAATCCTTGTATACCATCTATTGTCATCTAATTACCTGCAAGGGTGGGAAAAACACGTCAACTATATGCTGGTGAAACGTTGACTCGATAAAACATTTATAACAGTCGTTAAATATAAACATAGTTTTCTGTTTCACAAACTCAGCAGGAATGTCTGTCCGTTCCCGGGATTTGTACCACTGCCCTACACACATAGTCCCTGTTCGGAGACAACCTTCCTCTAGGCTATGTAACCCTTATGGAGAACTGGTTATGACTGACTTGGTTTTGTATGCCAATTATTAGTTATGTTTGGATCTAGACACATGTGTATTCGGTCTGAATTGCTTTTTATTATCTATTTTGTATTATAACGATTTTAGAGATTTTATCTCATGCAAGCATTTATCAGACTCTTTGTAATAAACAACTAGTCTATTACAAGAGTAAAATCAGTTCAGACAGTAAAAGGTTAACGTGTTCACCTTATATTATCAGTTGGAAATATCAACCTCCTTGGCTTTAGTATGCTATTAACCTATATATCATAATAGGTTTGCATAAGTACCTAGTTGGTATTATTCAGCAGACTTTAAGTCTGTTTCAGTTTCAGCAGACTCGAGGTCTGATTAGCAGACTTGAAGTCTGATTTAGTTCAACAGACTCGAGGTCTGATCAGCAGACTCTTAGTTCTGACCTAACCTTAGTATAGTTATATTCGTTTTATGAAAATACTTTGGATATACATATGACGTTTGGAATAGCATGCTATGGCCTAATAAAGGATATCACATTGGCAAACTTCTCCAGGTAAGCAAACGGGTCCCGCGGTTGATTGAGATGTATACGGATTGCTTTCCTTAGGCAAGAAGAGTCTACTAATGATACCCCCCTTCCAGTTACTACGTGCCCGTCAAAATAATAGTTTTGGTAACATTACTTCACGTGGAAGCAATCGTTTTTGCTTTATAAAACATTACTTGGAAAATATTAACAGTTTAACGACTATACCCTTAACTAAGTTATATCTATGTATTTAAAGTATCTAGTAAAGTAACTTAACCTTAATCCTACCTTAATCGGCTAGGCGGAACTTAAGAACTTAAGAAATTAGCAGCACTTCGGCTTGTGCTTCGTTTACAAGATCAACAGCTCGTTTAACAGTGTAACGACTCCTCGTTCCTTTGCAAAAACAGCCCTTGGCACCTCGAAACGTCCTTGGCACGAATCCCTAGGTTAAGTGTGTGAAAATGAGTGTGAAAATGGGATGAATGGGCTGAGTTCGTAGCGGCCCTATTTATAGGCGATTTTGTGCATCTTTGCGATACGCGAAGATGCAGCCTATGGCGGTTCGCGATACGCGAAGATGTATGACGGCGCCGCAAAATCAACCCCGTGCTAACACGTGTCACCACATCACTGGATAACGTTGAAATGTGTGCCAGAATTTCTATTTTCAGTCCCTCTACTTCCAGATTTGGCATTTTTAGCCCTTTAACTTCTAAAATTTATATTTTTGGCCCAAAACTAAGTGCGGTATTTTCACGGTGTTACATGTGTGATACAAGTCTCTAATGCAAGACCTCATGTTTCAAACTAAAGATGCTTACCAACTCCACTCAAGTAGTTATTGTGTTGATTTTCTTGACTTATAAATGATATATTGTTAATTCACTTATAATTAATACTAGAAAATCATTAAACAATTAAGTTAACATCCAATGTTGTATTCCAAGAGGCTTTTAGAGATTTATGAATTGTAAAATTTTGTTTATCATTTTAGTATCTTATTAATCTATAACGTATGTTATCATGTATATTACTAAATTTAACTTTTTTGTTGTTTTTTAACCACCCGTGTATCACACGGACTCTATCCTAGTTGTGAATGAAGGAAAGAGAAATGCAATGATTTTTTTTATAATATATGAAAATTTATTTTTAATCACTGCAATTTTTTTATATTTGGTGAAAGTGATGTGATTATAGAAAGAGAAAAATGTAAAAGAGAGACATATATTGTTTTTAATGTAATTTGGATTTGAAGATAAAGAAGAGATAAGAATGCTCTTAGATTTGTTTACGGGTGTATTTATTTTGAGATATGGTCACTTTAATTTTGAAACATTTTTTATTTCTATATTTTTGGATATCGATTTATGAACGAATCTAAAATTTCTGATACAAATTTGGATACTAAAATTGACTATCTGAAATTTAGGACATCCAGTTATGAACACTCCTATCCTTTACAATTTGTTTCTCAACACGTTTTCCGTCGATCCCTTCTCCTCTTGGCAACCGTCACTGACCTACACACTCCCTGTCAATGGGACTCCACGTGCGTCTTATTCATTCAATGTTTTCTAAGTTACAAAGGCGAGTTATTTTTTTCGTTTTTTTTAACTAAAATGGTAGTATTTGGCGAAAGTGATGTTGGTTAAAAAACAGCTAGACCACTTTTTTGAGTGACTTTTGACTCAGTCGAACTGGAAAGTGGATGGTCTATTCATGCCTATAAGTAGTTAGTTAATAAACCGGCTGGTTTTTACGGTCGTCCAAATGTCTGATAACCGTGATCGAGCCAGGTAGGTTGAAAAAAAGATCTTGACAGAGGGAAGATACTGAAAACAGCTTGATTTACTTTTAGTTTCCGAGACACCCTCATCTTGGAGTGGAGGTGCGGTGTTGTAAAAATCGCTAGGCGCTAGTCGGGTGGTGATGTAGATACTAGCGATTAGTCACGTTTAATAGGGATTAATCAGATTGGAGTTTATATATAAATTCTCAAATATTCATATATATATATATTCCAAATTTTATATATAGAATGCTCAATTTTGATCGATTATGGACAAATAAGGATTAATCAGCTTTAAGTCGGTTGGGTAGCGACTAACAAATGTTCAAGTTTGATCGATTTTGGGCAAATGAGGTGTCACACCCCGACCAAAGGCGTCGGAATATGCCGAGGTGTAACGATTGTCCATAAGCACATGACACTAATTAAAGTGACAGTATTTAATAAACTCATTTCATATCACAACATCGAAAATGTCACATATCAATTATCCATAAAATAACCATAAACAAGATATCACAAAATATGACAAATTTGATATTGTTCATTTTTACTAATATCCTAAGGTCTTTGATGTCGTTTTCTTCACAATCATAAATCAACCAAGATGCAAACCTGCAACATTTCATAAAATAAAGTTTGTCAACCAAAGGTTGGTGAGCAATTCATAAGTTTAATCATATTAGTATATAATAAAGATATCCACAAAACTTGCATACGAAACGATAAATAAAAGTGGTAATTTGGATAAATAGATATCGCTAAACACATTAGCGACACCTAGCTATAAGGGGATGCCAAATAGTCTAGGATTTTATAGTTATCATTAATTGCATTACGTTAACGACACCTTGCTATAAGGGGATGCCAAATAGTCTAGGATTTTATAGTTCCACCAACCAAAAGCGATAAACACATAGGCATATAAGCATAGAACACCAAATCGAGCAATTATTTAGGTAAAGTATACAACTACGTTTGTGGTTTAAGATTCAAATATAAAGCATTTTTTTGAATAAGTATGAAATGTCACCCCCAAAATAAAAGATGGAAAATGGGGTATGAAGTACTTACCTTCAAGTAGTAAACTTGAAAGATTATAATTTGGAGATTTTTCGAAACGACGAGTTTAACGCACAATACCTAAAAAGAAAAGAAGTCTCGAATTTAGAAAGGTTGTCTTGAAGGTCTTTAAACAAAATAAATGTTGAGAAATGTAAATAATTAAAGTTCAAGTTTTAAAATGTAACTATTTAAGAATTTATAATAATGACCCTTTAAAAATGTAAGTTTGCTCGAAATCGGGTTAAAGTATCTAACCTTAATATTTACTTAACCTATGTTAAGTAATAAGGTGGGTAAAATGCAAGAATGCAAATCCCTTTGGAATAAAGATACTAAAGCGGTTTTTTTTATCGAGTGTTCGGGTTGTCGGTTAGGGTCTTGATAATTGGTCAAACCCAAAGTCAACTTTCCAAAATATTGAATGTTATGAGATAACTCAATAAAATTTAATAAGACTTAACCAAGTATGTAGTTCCATTGTTTTAGAACTAACAACGCACATTAAGCGAGTGTTCGGTTTTGTCAGTCCATACTTTGTTATGAGATCAAGTTGGATCCAACATTTCCATGTACTTAAGAAAATATTTAAAAATCAATTTATAACTATTTTTAAAGAAATATACAAGTCTTGATGGCTAAAAAAAAACACACTTGTGTGTCCTAAGCGAGTAAGAATCGGTTTGGTTCGGTTTTCATCTCACAACAAGTTCATAGATGGTTTCCACATGTCCAAACACTAAGGAACTTATAAAATAATGTACAAATAAAAATACTTTAAGTTTTACAACCAAAAGTTAATAATAAAGTCTTTAAACAAAAGTTCGGTTTTCGGTTCGGATCGTGTTTCGGATTAAGACCGAGGTAAGATTCTACAAACCCATAACCATAGAATTTGTAAAAATGATTTTAGAAACTTAGATCTAACAATAAGTATGTTTAAACAATTATTTAACAAAACTAGTAACAAAGTTCGGTTTACGGTTTAGAGCTATTACGGTTAAACTGAAGCATAGACTCTTAAAAACCCATAACCATGGAACTTGTAAACATGACCAACAAACTAAAATAAGCAAGATTAATATGTATGAACAAGTTATATAGATGTATATCAAGGACACGAAGTCCTCCATGAAGCCTTGCCTTATGAGGTCCGAAACCTCACCGACCGGAATCGGAGAAGTAACTAACAAAGGTAAACAAGGGGTGTATATTATATATATGTTGCACAACCATAAACAAGTATTAATAAGGCTACATAAACTAATTAAGATGAAAGACTAAAAACCTTCAAGAACACTTTAGAAGATAACCTTGAATCTTTTATGTTTGTGAGAGTTTTTTTTTTTTTTGGAGTTGTAGCAAGGGAAAATGAAGAGGAAAGGTGGTGTATATATAGGGTAATGTTGGTGGTCAAATATGGGTGTGAGACACAAGAGTTTTAATGCAAAATGGATCAAGACAAAAACACAAAACAACAAAAATAAATAAATAAATAAAAATAAAAATAGGATGTTTTCAAGACCCAACAAGTGTGAAACAATATTGTAACATAAATCCATCATTTTGATTATAACATAAGCTTCGTTTTACAAATCGGGTCGGTTTACATAATAAACAAATACAAAAACGAATACAAACAAGACCCGAAATTGACGAATGTCACAGTATCCCCAACTTTAGGAAATTTCATCCCGAAATTAAGACGAAGAAGATGCTGCGAACAAATGTGGATACTTCTCTTTCATTTTGTCTTCTCATTCCCAAGTGAATTCCTCGCCGCACCGTGATTCCCATCGAACTTTGACTAACCGAATACGGCTACGCTTGGTTCTCTTCTCGTTGCGATCCGTGATCTCAACGGGTCGTTCAACCAAGACCGTCGACTCATCGACATGTACTTCGTCAAGAGGTATATGGAGATTACCCTCGGCTAAGCACTTTTTAAGATTTGAAACGTGAAATGTCGGATGAACACCGGTAAGTTCTTCCGGTAGTTCGAGTAGATAAGCCACTTTTCCAACACGCTTAAGGATGTTAAAAGGACTAATGAAACGAGGAGCTAGTTTAACCTTCTTTGCGAAACGGGCTACCCCCTTCCAAGGAGATACTTTTAGAAGGACAAGATCATAAACATTAAATTCGATCGGTTTTCGCCGTTTGTCGGCGTAACTCTTTTGAAGACTTCTAGCGGCTAGGAGGTTCTTACGGATTCGATCAATAACGTCGGTGGCTTCTTGAACCATTTCGGGTCTCGTGATTTGAGCTTCACCGACTTCGTTCCAACTAATCGGAGAACGACATTTACGACCGTAAAGAGCTTCGAAAGGAGCCATCTCAATGCTCGAATGGTAGCTATTATTATAAGAAAACTCAATGAACGGAATGTGAGAATACCAATTCCCACCGGAATCAAGAACACATGCTCGTAGCATATCCTCGAGAGTTTGTATTGTACGTTCGGATTAACCGTCCGTTTGAGGATGATAAGCGGTGCTAAGATCGAGACGTGTTCCCAAAGCTTCTTGAACTGAACGCCAAAAATGAGAGGTATAACGATCATCACGGTCAGAGATAATAGTCAATGGTAAACCGTGTCGGCACACGATTTCTCAAACATAGATTTGAGCAAGCTGCTCGACAGAATACTTCTCGCGGATCGGAATGAAATGAGCAGATTTGGTCAAACGATCGATGATCACCCAAATGCTATCGTTGCCCTTTTGGGTGTTGGGTAATTTAGTGATAAAGTCCATAGCAATGTCTTCCCATTTCCAAACGGGAATCGGTGGCTGCTTGAGTAGACCAAAAGGTCTTTGATGTTCGGCTTTAACTTTTGAGCAAGTAAGACATTTAGATACGAATAACGCTATGTCCTTTTTCATACCCGGCCACCAAAAGGTAGCACGAAGATCGAAATACATCTTATCCGCACCGGGATGAACGGAATACCGCGAATTGTGAGCTTCGTCGAGTATACAAGTACGAAGGTCATCGCGATTTGGAACCCACAAACGATTGAGAAAGTACAAAAGACCATCGGGTTTGGTTTCGAGTTGAAGTTCGCTCCACATGACATTTCGTCGTACATGTTACCTTCTTCAATGGAGGTACGTTGAGCTTGGAAGATTCGAATTTGAAGATCGGTTTGAACGACAACGGTTAGAAGCAGAACGGATTTAACATTAACCTTTCGACTTAGTGCGTCGGCGACAACATTCGCTTTACCAGGATGGTAACGAATTTCGCAATCGTAATCACTAAGTAATTCGGCCCATCGTCGTTGTCTCATATTGAGTTCTTTTTGGTCAAAAATGTGTTGAAGGCTTTTATGATCGATAAAAACCACACATTTCGTACCATAAAGTTAATGTCTCCAGATTTTGAGAGCGAAAACAACGGCACCAAGTTCGAGATCATGAGTCGTGTAGTTCTTCTCGTTGACCTTAAGTTGCCTTGATGCGTAAGCGATGACTTGACCTCGTTGCATGAGGACACAACCAAGACCTTGATGAGAGGCATCGCAAAATACCACGAAATCGTCGTTTCCATCAGGAAGGGTTAAAATGGGAGCATTGCAAAGCATGTCATTGAGAGTACAAAAGGCTTTTTCTTGCTTCGAACCCCAATCAAATGGTTTTCCTTTATAAGTAAGGAAGGTAAGAGGCAAAGAGATCTTGGAAAAGTTTCTATTGAAACGTCGATAATATCCGGCTAAACCGAGGAATGATCGAATTTCCGTGGGAGTCGTTGGAGTTTTCCAATCCTTAACGGCCTCAATTTTAGCGGGATCAACATGAATACCTTTGTTGTTTATGATATGTCCCAAAAATTGAACTTGCTCGAGCCAAAATTCGCATTTGGAGAACTTGGCATAAAGTCGTTCATTTCTAAGAAATTCGAGAATGGAACGCAAATGATGCTCATGTTCGGCTTTGGATTTGGAAAAGATGAGAATGTCATCAATAAAGACAACAACGAATTTATCGAGGAATGGTTTGCAAACGCGGTTCATGAGGTCCATAAACACCGCGGGTGCATTTGTTAACCCGAATGGCATAACCAAAAATTCGAAATGTCCATATTGAGTACGGAAAGAGGTTTTTGGAATGTCTTCTTCGCGAACACGCAATTTATGATAACCTGATCGAAGATCGATTTTGGAGAAGCAAGTTGCGCCTTGAAGTTGGTCGAATAGGTCGTCGATTCGTGGCAAGGGATAACGATTTTAATGGTGAGTTTTTTAAGTTCCCTATAATCGATGCACATACGAAACGAACCATCCTTCTTTTTTACGAAGAGAACAGGAGCGCCCCAAGGAGAAGAGCTAGGACGAATGAATCCTTTATTGGAAAGTTCTTCGAGTTGGTTCGATAATTCTTGTATTTCTGACGGGGCTAAACGGTAAGGAGCCTTGGCCACGGGCATCGATCCGGGCACAAGATCGTTTCGAAATTCAATCGGACGAACGGGTGGAAGACCGGTGACATCGTCGGGAAAGACATCGTGGAAATCACGAACAATAGAAATATCTTGGATTTTCCTTTCCTTTTTGTCTTTTGTCGCCAAGAGAGCTAGGAGCGGAGCATACTTTTGGCGTAAGTATTTTTGCGATTGAGAGCACAACATGAGATTAAGCCTTCTCGAAGTAGCTTTTCCGAAGACCTTAAGGATTTTACCGTTGACAAGCAGAATGTGAATGAATTTGTCGAAGCAAACAACTTCGGCACGGTGCAAAGATAACCAATCCATGCCTACTATGACATCGAAACTTCCCATTTGCATCGGGATGAGATTGATGGAGAATTTATGGTTAGCAAGAACGAGAGTACAATCGCGGACGACGGAATTTATGGTGATGGAGTTCCCATTGGCGACTTCAACAGAAAACGATCGGGAAAGCTTGGTTCGAGACACGGCAATTTTCGACTCAAATTTCAAAGAAATGAAACTTCTATCGGCACCCGTATCAAATAAAATGGAAGCCAAATGTTGTTTCACTAAAAACATACCGTTCACAACATCGTTTGCCACTTGAGCTTGATTAACATTCATCATGAAAGGTCGTCCTTGATTGCCTTGGTTGACTTGAGGTGCTTGCGGTGGGGGAGGAGGTGGTGCTTGTATGGATTGGATGGGTTGGATGAGTGGTGCATTGAGTTGGGAAAGTTGAGGTTGGTAGGTTTGAACTTGGTAAGCTTGATTTTGGTAGTAAGGTGCGGTCATAGTTTGATTAGTAAGGATAAGGCGAGGACAATTGTTGCGGAAATGGTTAGGGTCACCGCAATTGTAGCAAGCTCGGGGTTGTTGAGGTTGGTTTGGCGGGTAGGGTGCAAATCGGTGTTGAGTATTTTGGGGAAAAGTTCTTGGTTGGTTTGGTTGGTTAGGTTGGGTTTGTTGTGCGGATCGGCATGTGGTGTTGAGATGACCAAGTCGGTTACAAATGGTACAATGGCGACAAGGCAAGTTTGGTGGGTGATGGAGTTGGCAAATGTTGCATAGTGGGGCGGTACCGGTATAGGGTTTTCGGGTTTGGGGTGGAATTTGGGTTTGTTGTTGAGGTTGGGGTTGGGTAACGGCATAGTTTCGGTAGTTGGTTTTGGGTTTCTTGTTGTTGTTGTTATTGTTGTGACGGGAAGAGTTGGAGTAGTTAATGGCTTGTGGTGCGGGTTCAACCTTGGCTTGTGGTGCGGGCTCGGGTTTGGCATTTTCGTTTGGTTTCTTGAGGGTTAGGGTACCCGCTTTCACATGATTCTCCGATAGCGCACCGGCTAGAGTAATGGCATCCTCAAGATTCACAGGTTTGCTACTCATGACTGAGTCCCAGATTTGCATAGGTAAACCCCCAATGTATTTGTCAAGCTCACGCTCAACCGGGGTAACCAAATGAGGAAAGAGAATGCTCAACTCGTGGAAACGGAGTGAGTAAGCGGCGTTATCACCACTATCTTGCTTGAGGTTCCAAAATTCCTCCTCAAGCTTTTGAAGTCCGTGTTTGGGATGAAACTTCTTCATCATGAATGCCTTGAGGTCGGACCATGGAAGAGCCATAGCCGTTTCCGACCCTTGGAGATGCATGACACTACCCCACCATGTTAGAGTGGTTTTTCTAAACATGCTTGAAGCGAAATTTGTCTTTTTCGTTTTGGGGCACTCGCTATATCTAAACACATTCTCAATAGACACGAACCATTGCAATAAGGTAGTCGCACAGTTCGTACCCCAGAATTCGGTTGGGTTGGCACTAGTAAATTGCTTATATGGGTAGGATACGGGTTTGGGTTCAACGGGTGCAACAACGGGTGCAACAACGGGTGGAGGAGGTTGGGTAGCTTGATTTGAGTTACAAGTTCGGGAATCACAGCGGCCATTTGCTTGACGATAAAAGAAGCCATACGTCGGTTGATGTTCTTGCGCGGTCTTAGTGGAGGCATGCTAAAAGATTATAAAGAAATGGAATAAGTTTTATGTGACATTTGTTTGACCAACTCCAAGGGGCAAACTATTTCTCAAAAATTGACCTTCGATCCGGTTACCATCAAGTTAAGATTCAAGAGGAAGACGTGTCTAAAAAGGCGTTCCGAACTCGTTATGGCCACTACGAATTCTTAGTTATGCCATTCGGACTGACTAATGCTCCCGCAGTTTTCATGGACCTTATGAATCGAGTTTGTAAACCGTACCTCGACAAATTCGTTATCGTGTTTATAGATGACATTTTGATATATTCGAAAACCAAGGAGGAACACGAGCAGCATTTACGAACTATTTTGGAACTGTTGAGGCAGGAAAAGTAGTATGCCAAGCTGTTAAAGTGTGAATTTTGGCTACAAGAAGCACAATTTCTAGGACATGTTGTTAACCGACACGGTATTCATGTAGACCCGAGCAAGATTGAAGCCATCAAAAACTGGCAAGCCCCAAAGTCACCGAAAGAGATCCGCCAATTTTTGGGTTTAGCTGGGTATTATCGGCGTTTTATTGCTAATTTTTCCAGCATAGCCCAACCTTTAACTCTTTTGACTCAAAAAGATCGTGCTTACGTTTGGGGAGAAGAACAAGAAGCGGCTTTTCAGTTGCTAAAACAGAAACTATGCCAAGCCCCGATACTGAGTCTTCTAGAGGGAACTGATGATCTGGTAGTTTATTGTGAAGCGTCCCGGAAAGGTTTAGGGTGCGTACTTATGCAAAGAAACAAGGTCACAGCATACGCTTCTCGGCAATTAAAGGTGCACGAGAAGAATTATACCACCCATGATTTGGAACTGGGCGCGGTTATTTTTGCGCTCAAGATCTGGAGACATTATTTGTATGGCACCAAGTGTACAGTATACACCGACCACAAAAGCCTACAACATATTTTTGACCAGAAAGAGTTAAACATGAGGCAAAGGAGATGGATAGAACTGTTAAACGACTATGACTGTGAGATTCGATACCACCCGGGCAAGGCTAATATAGTGGCAGATGCTTTGAGTAGAAAAGACAGGATCAAACCACTACGGGTCCGAGCACTTGGAATGATCGTCCAAACCAGTCTCACCGAGCAAATTCATATTGCTCAAAACGAAGCTCTGAAAGGAGATCACTTGGAAAATGAAAATTTGCATGGAACCGAACAAAACTTGGAAGAAAGAACTAACGAAATTCTATACTACAAAAATCGAGTTTGGATTCCCACTTTTGGCAATCTACGTGACTTGATCGTGGACGAAGCCCATAAGTCCAAATACTCCATTCACCCAGGAAAAAATAAGATGTATAAGGACTTGAAGGAGTATTATTGGTGGCCCGGTATGAAGAAGGATATAGCCAAGTATGTCAGTAAATGTTTAACTTGTGCAAGGGTTAAGGCTGAATATCAAAAACCTTCGGGAATGTTACACCAACCGGAAATACCACAATGGAAATGGGAACAAATTACCATGGATTTTGTAACACATCTCCCAAAAACTTCCCGAAGAAACGATGCAATATGGGTGATAGTTGACCGACTAACCAAATCCGCACACTTCCTTCCAGTCCGAACCACTTATACAACTGAGAAACTTGCTCACATTTACATCAATGAAATCGTATCCCGACACGGCGTACCCGTTTCAATTATCTCTGATCGTGATAGCCATTTCACCTCTCGTTTCTGGCAAGCCGTACAAGAAGCTTTGGGAACCCGAATTGACCTAAGTACCGCCTACCATCCCCAAACCGACGGTCAATCTGAGCGAACCATTCAAACCTTAGAAGATTTTCTTCGCGCTTGTGTACTAGACTTTGGTGGAAACTGGGATCAACATCTTCCACTAGTCGAATTTTCGTACAATAATAGCTATCACAGTAGCATTCAAGCGGCACCGTATGAAGCGCTGTACGGACGGAAATGTAGATCACCCTTGTGTTGGACTGAGGTTGGAGATACCCAAATTACACGATCTGACTTGATTCAAGAAACCACCGACAAAATCCGTAAAATCACAAACAAATTTAAAATTGCCCGAGATCGACAGAAAAGCTACGCTGATGTTCGTAGAAAACCGTTATCCTTTGAAATAGGCGACTTTTTTCTGAAAGTATCCCCGTGGAAAGGCGTCATTCGATTCGGAAAAACCGGTAAACTAGCCCCGCGATACGTTGGGTCATATGAAGTCATTTCCAAGATAGGTCCGGTAGCTTACCGACTGAAACTTCCTGTGGAGTTGAGCTCTATTCACGATGTCTTTCATGTTTCGAACCTGAAAAAGTGTCTTACTGACGAAACCGAAATCGTGCCATTAAAAGACTTAAACATAAACGAAGAACTGAATTTTGTTGAAGAACCGGTGGAAATATTAGTGGGAAAAATAAAACAATTAAGACACAACAAAATCTCTCTAGTAAAAGTTCGGTGGAATTCACAAAGGGGACCCGAATTCACGTGGGAGCGGAAATCCGAATTCAAAAAGAAATACCCGCACCTATTTCAAAACAAGGACAAAGTTGAATAATCGAATTTCGGGGACGAAATTTTCTAACGGGGGGAGAATGTGACATTTGAGCCAAAACAAGGTACACCTCAGTATGTATTTACCGATTAAGCAAATAAACGCCTTTTGCATAACGAACGAACGATTAACCGAACGGGTCGGGTTATAACCCAGATATCTCGGGGGGCCATTTATAAGTGATATACGATCTATACAAGCTAAAATATTAGAAATATGGTCTTAGTTTGATAGCAAACAAGTTAAACGAAAACATGCTCGTTTAACCACCCGCTATAGATTTAAACGCAAAAGATAGTTACAAACCAAGCATTGTATCATCCGTTAAGCCGAAAAAGACTTACCAAACACTTATTTGAAATGTTTTAAGAGATCCATGAAAATATTTTTGATTTTTACAAACATATAGTATGTTTTTATAATTTTACACAAAACTAGCCGAAAAACACTCGTTTTCGCGCTGTTTGTCGCACCCGATAAGTTTTTCGCGCCAAAAACCGAACCCGAACTAAATTTGGACCGGGATTTTCATATTTGGGCTTGAGAAATCAGAAACTTGGGCCAAAATGGGCCCAAAAATGGGCCCATGGATTCCGGCCGCAGCCGCTACCCCACCCCCTTCATTTCCTTTTCATATATAAACTAGATCCAAGCCATTTTTCCACATAATTTCTTGAAAACTCTGGATACAACTCTGCTCCAGCCAAAAACAGCAAGAAAACCTAAGGTAAGGAGCTTAAATAAGTAGCTTTTTACTTGTTTAATACCATAAAAACATGTCTTGGTTACTAAAAATCATTCCTAACCGTGTAAAAATCCTAAAAATGGTCCATAAACATGTTTTGATCATACACATGGTAAGGAACCTGTTTTGATAATTTTTTTGGCCATAAACACGGATTAAAGGGTTGAAACGACGTTTTTACGGTTCAAAAGTTCGTTTTTGTGCACTAGCCGAAACCCTAACTTAAGGGCTGTTATGTTGATGAAATATTGCTTGGTTTGTGATATAGGATTTGTACCTAGCTTTCTTAGAAGCACAAGAACCTGAAAACTTGATTAAAAGGTCGGAAACGAGCCAAACCCGCTAAGGTAATGCCGAAACACTCGCTTACGGGCTATTTAGATTAGGGTTGTGATGTGCATATTGTTAGGATGTGAAATTTTTCAGGGACATCATGGATCATGTCAGTGAGTCCCTGTTTAAATTTGGTAATTTTTCGACCATCCGAGAATATTTGGCGAATTTATTACCGAATTGGAACGTTTATTTGGGAAAAATAGCTAAAATACTTCAAAAATTATAAAATTTTTCTGAGAACTCAAATTTGATTTATTTTTATCACATATGAATTTTTTGATCATTTGGAGAAGTTTAAAGGTGTTTTGTTTATTTGCGTTCGTGTGAATTTTTACAGCCGAATTTGGGCCGAAAAGAATATCGCACGAGCTTTTTACATTCTGGAATTGATACAGGTTGTTTTGGGACATGATTTGAGTATTCAGGAATTTTTGGTGAATTTTTGTAAATTATTTGGGGTAAACGGACGATTTTCAGACGAAATATAGCTGATAAAATGAATTTTTATAAATTAATAAATCAGTAAATAAATTCCAGAAATATTTTTATAAAAATCTACATATTTTAATTGATAAGTGGTTAAATTTTCATAATTTAATGATTAACGATTAATTAATTATGCTAATCTGAATATTAAACAAATTCGCGACTAGTGAATCTGCGGGAATATCAAAACACCAAGAGTGATCAAAAATTATATGTTTGGACTAATTAAGTAAAAATGAACTTTTATATGAGAAACCTGGACAATCCGGGTGGATTGTGCGTGTTTCTTCTCAAATCAAACTGAATAAGCGGAAACGGGCCCCGTGGCTAATCCGGGACCCCAATATGTGATCTTTCTTTATAACTTAATCATTTTGTTAACCAATACATTTACCCAAGCTTATTTTCCCATAACTGTTTTCTGAACGCGTAAACGAACAACTTGGCCCAGCTGGGAAAACGGGAATCTGAGCCAAGTTCAGTTTTAAGTATTAGACATTGAACAACATCACAACCTAAGCCTACTGCCACTTTCTGGGCATTCCAGCTACGCCCAGATTAGTTATACAGCCCAGTTTAGTATTGAGATTATAATAATATTAAAATATTAATATTATTATAATATTGATTATAGGAACTACTGATAGCGGACCGAACAAACCACGAGCCGATACAGTTCTGATTATCTACTAAACCGTGAGTTTCATGACCCCACTTTTAAACTGTTTTACGAACTTTTGGGGTGAAAAGCATGTTTGCTTATATCTATATACTTATCTGAAACATGTGATGATGTGAATTATCTAAGTGCTAACACATGAAAGTCCCCACAATCACAGTGATTAACTTCGAGCCGGTGGCTTGTGAATAGTACTATTGGTTTGACAAACCCAAACGGAATCGGCCTAGTTGCCGTGTCACATAGCGCCGTTTGCACATGACCATATTTATACAAACAGGCTATGTAGTGTTAGACATAGCTACCGGAGCATGTTGTGGGCGGAAGGGGAGCCACAGTGGTTGATTGAGCGTGGGAAATGGAGGCACGCAGCACGAACAGTCCAGGCTTCACTGTAGCTTAGCATAATTACATCACATACATCATTTACATACATACTTATTTCATAATTACAAGTGTTGACTTGTGAACACTCATTACTGTTTTCTTGAAACTCGTGAAACTCACCAACTCTAGTAGTTGACCCGTTTTAAACTGCTTTTCAGGTGTACCTAAATCGGAATGATTGGGTGATCTGTTACTTGCCTGAAGTGTGTGGTTGATACTATGTGAATAGAAGCAAGGGCGTTATTAGTAAGAATGCATAGTTAACGAACTAGTTTTGTTTGTATCGCTTAGACTGTTAAACAATGATAGAACAAAGAAATGTAATATATTGTAAATTAGTTTGTAATGTTTATTTATAAACAATGTATTGATATCAGAGGTGTCTGTTACATTCCCGTTTTACGCTTCCGCATTGTGCTAGTCGGGGTGTGACATTTTAGGTAAAAAGAAATGGATATGAGAGTGTATAAAATAAGAATTAGGTGAAGTTAAATTTTCTTTTTGATTGTGAATCCTAGAGTTAGTGAGGAGTAGATGTTAGTGTTAGATAAAATATAAATCTTTGTATATAAACAACAAACCGGAAACAATCGTAAATGATTTTGAGATTTTGAGGGGTTAAAGCTTAAAAATTTGAGATTTTGAGGTTTATAGAGTCGGAAAATCGTACATGAACCACCATGATTTGATATTCCAATTCAAAAATTTTTTTTTTTTATAAAACACAACGTTGGAGTCTAAATATATGCATGAATCACCGCAACTTTTTCATGTTTTCGACTCAAATAACGATAATAACACCATAAATCGGGATACAACGTCATGTTAAAGCACTAGTCCACGAATCACCGTAGTTCTATTTTTTTGACACCGAAAAATTAGGATGGCGATCGGAACGCTCGCATTCGACTACTTAAAGTATTGACATGTATAACATGGTTTATGGCCTAGAAAACGAGCACTATAATCCCACCATTCCAGGTAAGTAAATCACCTTCGATTCTTGAATCTTTTTGTCTAATGGTCGTATTATAATGTCTCGCTTTCTATGAGGGCGACGAACCCGATATAAATGCAACCTTTAAGGGATTATAAACAACGGGATCCAAGTTAATTTTGTAATCCATAAAACACAATGAAAATCTACTTTTTGCGTTTTAAGGTAAGGATACCTTGGAACTACTATGAAAGTGTGTGTATGTGAACATTTGGGATATTGGTGAATTTTAAACAAGTTTATAAATAATATGCGATATGAACAATCAAAATAGAGTAAACACGTATGAGCAAACGTATAGGACCCTAAGCATAACAATACTAGGTCGTCACGTCTAACCACCTATCCTATTGTCAGGGCTCTGATATCAATCCGTCACACCCCGACCAAAGGCGGCGGAACATGCCGAGGTGTAACGATTGTCCATAAGCACATGACACTAATTAAAGTGACAGTATTTAATAAACTCATTTCATTTCACAACATCGAAAATGTCACATAACAATTATCCATAAAATAACCATAAACAAGATATCACAAAATATGACAGATTTGATATTGTTCATTTTTACTAATATCCTAAGGTCTTTGATGTCGTTTTCTTCACAATCATAAATCAACCAAGATGCAAACCTGCAACATTTCACAAAATAAAGTTTGTCAACACAAATGTTGGTGAGCAATTCATAAGTTTAATCATATTAGTATATAATAAAGATAGCCACAAAACTTGCATACGAAACGATAAATAAAAGTGGTAATTTGGATAAATAGATATCGCTAAACACATTAGCGACACCTAGCTATAAGGGGATGTCAAATAGTCTAGGATTTTATAATTATCGTTAATTGCATTACATTAACGACACCTTGCTATAAAGGGATGCCAAATAGTCTAGGATTTTATATTTCCACCAACCAAAAGGATAAACACATAGGCATATAAGCATAGAACACCAACTCGAGCAATTATTTAGGTAAAGTATACAACTACGTTTGTGGTTTAAGATTCAAATATAAAGCATTTGTTGAATAAGTATGAAATGTCACCCCCAAAATAAAAGATGAAAAATGGGGTATGAAGTACTTACCTTCAAGTAGTAAAGTTGAAAGATGATAATTTGGAGATTTGTCGAAACGACGAGTTTAACGCACAATGCCTAAAAAGAAAAGAAGTCTCGAATTTAGAAAGGTTGTCTTGAAGGTCTTTAAACATAATAAATGTTGAGAAATGTAAATAATTAAAGTTCAAGGTTTAAAATGTAACTATTTAAGAATTTATAATAATAACCCTTTAAAAATGTAAGTTTGCTCGAAATCGGGTTAAAGTATCTAACCTTAATATTTACTCAACCTATGTTAAGTAATAAGGTGGGTAAAATGCAAGAATGCAAATCCCTTTGGAATAAAGATACTAAAACGGTTTTTTTTATCGAGTGTTTGGGTTGTCGGTTCGGGTCTTGATAATTGGTCAAACCCAAAGTCAACTTTCCAAAATATTGAATGTTATGAGATAACTCAATAAAATTTAATAAGACTTAACCAAGTATGTAGTTCCATTGTTTTAGAACTAACAGCGCACGTTAAGCGAGTGTTCGGTTTTGTCGGTCTAAACTTTGTTATGAGATCAAGTTGGATCCAACATTTACAAGTACTTAAGAAAATATTTAAAAATCAATTTGTAACTATTTTTAAAGAAATATACAAGTCTTGATGGCTAAAAAAACACACTTGTGTGTCTTAAGCGAGTAAGAATCGGTTTGGTTCGGTTTCCATCTCACAACAAGTTCATAGATGGTTTCCACATGTCCAAACACTAAGGAACTTGTATAATAATGTACAAATAAAAATACTTTAAGTTTTACAACCAAAAGTTAACAATAAAGTCTTTAAACAAAAGTTTGGTTTTCGGTTCGGATCGTGTTTCGGATTAAGACCGAGGTAAGATTCTACAAACCCATAACCATAGAATTTGTAAAAATGATTTTAGAAACTTAGATCTAATAATAAGTATGTTTAAACAATTATTTAACAAAACTAGTAACAAAGTTCGGTTTACGGTTTAGAGCTATTTACGGTTAAACCGAAGCATAGACTCTTAAAAACCCATAACCATGGAACTTGTAAACATGACCAACAAACTAAAATAAGCAAGATTAATATGTATGAACAATTTATATAGATGTATATATATCAAGGACACGAAGTCCTCCATGAAGCCTTGCCTTATGAGGTCCGAAACCTCACCGACCGGAATCGAAGAAGTAACTACCAAAGGTAAACAAGGAGTGTATATTATATATATGTTGCACAACCATAAACAAGTATTAATAAGGCTACATAAACTAATTAAGATGAAAGACAAAAATCCTTCAAGAATACTTAAGAAGATAACCTTGAATCTTTGATGTTTGAGAGAGTTTTTTTTTTTTTTTTCTGGAGTTGTAGCAAGGGAAAATGAAGAGGAAAGGTGGTGTATATATAGGGTAATGTTGGTGGTCAAATATGGGTGTGAGACACAAGAGTTTTCATGCAAAATGGATCAAGACAAAAACACAGAACAACAAAAATAAATAAATAAATAAATAATAAATAAATAAATAAAAATAAAAATAGGATGTTTTCAAGACCCAACAAGTGTGAAACAATATTGTAACATAAATCCATCATTTTGATTATAACATAAGCTTCGGTTTACAAATCGGGTCGGTTTACATAATAAACAAATACAAAAACGAATACAAACAAGACCCGAAATTGACGAATGTCACATGAGGATTAATCGGCTTTAAGTCGGTGGGGTAGATAAATATGGTATTAATCGGCGCCTAGTTGAGATTTTTATAACATAAGGTATAGGAGTGTACTTCGATCTCTATACTTCATCGTGGAGTCATGGGTTTTCTTTACTAACAACTAGTTTTATTGATAATTTGATTTTTGATTTATAAATTATATTATTATAAAATTTTTAAAGAATATATAAAAATAAAGTCTTGTTTAGTTTTTTTTAATCATCATTTCAGTATAAATTTTATTAAAAACGAAGTACTTTAAAAAAATATGTATTTTTTAATATGAGTTTGTAAGATTTTTAAAAAAAAAAATTAACTTAAAAATAAATTATTAGGTTCAAAATAAAACTTAGTTATTTAGTTTTGGAGAATCTAATAAACCTGGTCGTGTTTAGTTTCTTTTAGTTTATTCATATGTTAGTTATATTAAAAACAAAAATAATGTTCTACATACATGTAATAAAAATTAGTTTAGGATGAGTTGTGAATCATACCGCTTTGCACCCGATCCACTCACCAAGGCATATTGTTCTCGTCAATATATGAAAGTCATTAAGTTACTGGCTGAAAGTGGTGACCAGGCAACATGGATGTTCTTATATCTGGGAATTGAAAGGATAATTAAAACTAGTAACAATATGGTCACTTTTTAAATCTGTTTTGCATTTTAAACTAGGGTTTAAAATATATTCTTAACTACTTATCTATAGCGCTGCATAATGGAGAAAGAACGTTAACTTCAGGAGAGACTATGAAGATGAATAACTTTTTTTGTTAAAGACCAATATATTAAAAGAAAAAACAGGCAACTCACAAGAAGCAGCAACAAATACAAACGATAAATAAAGACGTAACAAACAAACAACAAAATCTACGAAGAGAAACTGACGAATTTAAGTTCACATCAGTAACAGCCGAAATCGCTTGCATCGCACGGCATTCTTCATTATTACTTTTGTACTTTTCTGGATATTCCAGAACTTCACAAACCGACTCGAAGTGCCTCTTAATGTAACTTCACCTATTGATGAATTAAGGACCAAATTTGTCCAAGAATTGAACATTGAACAATGAGATGCCAGGTCTATTCCGTCTGTACCTCGCATAACCCACAATGTATAATTTCCATCATAATACCCATTGCCCCTGTATGCTCTAATAAGATGAATCGAACATTGATGAATGTTCTTTGTTAGGATTAAACGCACACACGAACTTAACACACGCGAAAGCAATAACGAACACGAGGATTTAACGTGGTTTGGTCTAAACTGACATACGTCCACAATGGCAACTAGGTATTTATTTATTGAGTGACAAAGGATTACAAGTACATATCGTTGTTTAAATAGAGACTAGTCTAGGTTTGTAAATTATTGAACAAGAATCTAAACCGGGCCGGGCTTTGGTCTGGCCACCCTACACCCGTCTGCCCTTTGGACTTCAAATAATAAATCGGGCCTAAACAAAAGGCCTACGAAACCCAACAATCTCCCACTCAGAGGTCTTGAGTACTCTCGTCTGCACTGCTGATCGTACTTCTGTAATTTGAACATTAAACATATTCTAGTTGCCACCGCCTTCTCATCAATTAACCTGAAGGCCTGTTGAAGCTCCCCGGAGCTCCAACATGTCAGTCACGGCTGAAACTGCCCTTGACCCGTTCTCTGTCCCTACCGGCTCCCACTGTAACGAACTACCGGATCCTAAGATAACCTGAGAACAAACGCTCTCCATATTCAGCAAGTAATTCACTGGAAAGACTTTCACAGCTGGAATACTAGTTTTCTTAATCCACTGTCGACCTAGAACTGTAACTGAAACACGACCTATGCTCCCACTGTCACGATGTCCCTAAACTGATTTAACCTTCCTAACTCGTTCATCCTAAATCTTCACTTTGGCTCTGGGTTTATTACTTGCAAACAAACCTTCTTCTGCCCACGAGATTCTGTGAACTGGATTTTGTCTTTCACTAAAACTGGATCCACTCCTTTCGATGACATATCGACCATATACAACGAACCCATTTTCTTGCCACGAGCAACCACGAGATTCCCTTTGACTACTTTCCACTGCCCATTCTTGAATTTAACATCGTGCCCCTGGTCATCCAACTGCCCAATTGAAATCAAACGTTTCTTCAAACTTGGAATAACCCTCACGTCTTTCAAAGTCCAAGAACTACCGGCTGAAGTTATCAAATCAATATCTCCCATACCCATAACCTCTAAAATATCATCATTAGCTAGTCAAACCTTTCCAAAATCCCCAAATTTAAGATTCTTCATCGTTTCACTACAGTGAGTGGCATGAAACGATGCACCAGAATCCATCACCCAAGAATCAACGTTACTTTCAACACTGCATATCAAAGCCTCATCACTACTGACCCTGTCATCTATGTCGTATTCTGTAACGTTCACCTCTTTCTTACCATTCGGGCACTGATTCCTGAAGTGTCCTTTCTCTTTACAACCCCAACATTCAATATCTTTACGAGTCTTAGACTGACTCCTCTTCCTGCTCCCACTGCCTCGTTTTTTTCCCCTACCTTTACTTTCTATGACTAACATATTTCCTGATGATTCACCTGAACTTCTGCGTCTTGAATCTTCTCCCAGAATCAGGTTCCGAATCCCATCAAAAATAATTTTTGTAGACGAACTACAAACTGCAGTCACTGTTTGCGACCAACTGTCAGGCAAAGAGGATAATAACAACAGGCCTTGAACTTCATCATCAAACTTAATGTCAACTGACACTAAGCGGGACAAGATCGAATTACGATTATTGATATGCGTTGTAACTGACCCACCATCTTTCATTCTTGTTATCACTAGCTCTCTGATAAGATAGACCTTATTCGCTGTCGAAGACTTCTCATACATGTTGGATAGTGCTTCCATCATACCACGTGCTGTGGTTTCTTTCATGATGTTAAACGCCACATCTTCCGACAACGACAAAGTAATATAAGCCCTAGCTTTCTTGTCTAACTTCTTCCAATCTGCTTCTGACATCTTTTCTGGTTTTTCATCCTCAAGCACCACATCTATATCTTTCTGAAAAAGTAGCGCTTCAATCTGCATCTTCCACTAACCAAACTTCTGCCCGTCAAACTTCTGTATCGAAACATTTCCGTCTTCTGCCATGACAATGACTAAACGAAAAGCTGGATAAAAACAGAGACAGACACAGCAATGGCATGGGCCTGAACTTAACGGCTATTCTACTGAACTCTGTTAAATAATCAACCTATTTAAACGGCAGCGGAAATACGAATTGTAAATCAGAAACGAAAACTTTAAACCGAAACGATAAAACCTGACAAACATGGTTGGCGCTGGTTCTCCATTTCTTTAATGCTTCTTCTGATTGACAACGGTTCTTCAATAAAAAATAGGGTCTTGATTTAGACGTTCATGGCTCGTACTTTGCAAAATATGACCTCGACCTAATTTATTTCTAGGTTAACCTGCCCAAAACTTTGGGCCACGCAAAAACTAAATATACCACGCCTACTACCCTTATATTTAAAAGCCCAAAGAAATAAATATCTGGCCCACAAAAAAAGACTTGAATATGGTCCAAAACAAAAAGAAAATTTTATCAGACACTCAGACCTTTGTTCACGTTGCTAATGGTCAAAAAGAAATTGAATTCTTCCAAAAAGAATTTCAACTTCAACCTAATCTACAATTTCAACCAAAAGGATAAACTGGAATCTTCTTCTTCGTGACACTCAAGCCTTTTTTTTGTTTCTGATACGAAGCAAATCGACGGCGGCGCTAGGGTTAGCGGCGGCTGCCCTAGCAGAACCCTTAACAGGCGGCGACTTCTACTTCGTTTTTTCTAGCGGTGGGGATGCTAAAGACTTTCGGAACAGAACCTTTACTCAGATCGTCGGCACTGGGTATGGCAGAACCCTAGCCGGCGATTACCCTTCTGCAGTGACGCAACGAAACTGACCGGTGGCTACTGGGTACCGTAGCGGAACCCTAGCTCCGACTCTTGATGCGGCGGCGGCGAGCGGAACTGGATCAACGTGTTCTTCGTGCGATCCAAACCTAAGCTCTTGATACCACTTGTTAGGATTAAACGCACACACGAACTGAACACACACGCGAAAGCAATAACGAACATGAGGATTTAACGTGGTTCGGTCTAAACTGACATACGTCCACGAATGGCAACTAGGTATTTCTTTATTGAGTGATAAGGAATTACAAATACATATCGTTGTTTAAATAGAGACTAGTTTAGGTTTATAAATTATTGAACAAGAAATCTAAAGCGGGCCGGGCTTCGGTCTGGCCACCCTACACCCGTCTGCTCTTTGGACTTTAAATAATAAATCGGGCCTAAACAAAAGGCCTACGAAACCCAACAGTTCTAATAAAATACTCTATTAAGATGAAGTGATTGTGTTAGTGATGACCTTTTTTAATGATGTTTTGTATTTTCTTTTTATAATTATTTGTCATTCAGAGTTCTAAGTTCTAACAAATCAAATATGTTTCAATCAACATGAAATAATTAAGAGGGGTAAGTTAGTCATTTTGTACACTTATTCAGAAGTCCAAGTGTCCAACCAACCAAACAGGAGATGAGTCTACGCGAGGTGGCCTCTTAACCATTAAGAGGTAGTCTCTTAATGGTCATTAAGAGGTAGCCTCCTAACTCCTAAGCCTCTTAATGGCCATTAAGAGGCTACCAAACAGCCTTTAAACTATTTAACACTTACTGGCTCAGAGTCTATTAACCATTCAGACCTGTTACTGGTTAAGCACTTAATAGCTTAGCATTTGCCAAACAACCCCTTAGAGTGGATGAACTGTGTTTGTTTGACTGTAGTTCTTTTTTACTTGCCTTGGTGTTTGCTAATTGTTGTTGCTTTGATCTGGGTCTCTTTCACCGTATTCATTTCTACCCATTTCTTCAATACATTACTGTTAATGTAGGGCAAACTCACTTTATAGAAGCTCTTGCTTCTTAGTATTAAGTTAATGAAGCGTACTGTTTTATTCATAAGTACATAATAAAAGTGTGTATTTCATAAACAACAGTAATACAGAATATGCCACATTACTCTTAAACTTGCATCTGAATTTGGACAACTCTTGTTGAAATGGGTAGCTACAACCCTTCCATCCATTTTCTTAGAAGAAAGGAATCATGTTTAGCAAACCATCAATAAAATCATTGAGTGCACCCCCCACACTCATGTCTGTTTGATCATCGAATGGGAATGGTTCAAGAATATCTGTTGCTTTTAGCAGCTCTTCGATTGGAATCTCGGGTTTCGATCTCTCCAACAGGACAATATATGTATATGTTCGTGGATCAGCGGCATATGTCTGGAAAAGGATTGTACATTTAGCTTCAAAAGTCGAAGATGTGCATAAAGTATTTATCATTTATTTTTGGGTAATCATGACTCATGAGAACCCGTTAGGATTCACGGGCCCACCATTGCCCTTTTTATGCCGGGCGGGTAGCCTTCAAAGGGTTAAATGAGTGAAAGCCTGATTCTACCTAGGAATCATGCTCTTATCACCTAGTTACCCTATGAAGGTATAATAATAATTTTTTTTCTTTTTGTGATCATTAGGACCGTTAACAGAAATTTCCCGGGTCCACTAGTTATTGTTTAAGCTGCGCAGGTGGCCTTCAAGGGGTTAAACAGTTAAACGTAGCTAAGACCTCTTCTAGAGAGAATCATAATAAGGAGCTTGCCACTGCACTACCCCTTGAAAACTATAAAAGTCTTTTATCTTTAAGGTGGTCACATACCTGATCAACATGCAGTTTCCTTACAAATGCTTTGAATATCCTAAAATTCTTCTTTTCTAGTAACTCATCTCCTAATCTAAGGAAAGTTAAAGCTTCCATTTTTAGCTTTGGTGGTCCATTTTTGCTCACACCATTTGGCCTGACATTTAGTAGAATTTGATTATAACCATCGCGATCATATCTTTCAAGTGCGTTTTCACCTGCCATAAGAACTTCCCTTTTGACCGCGCTAAATACCTGTTTTTGTACATTTGAAACACCATATGTTGTTTGTTGTTACCAAGGTTTCATATGGAAAGTATTTTTTTCAACTAAACCTGTTGGACAAGTTCTTGAGGTCCACTTTTTGTAGCTGCATCTTGATCAGAGTTCCTCATTTCTAAACAAGTGAAATTGAAAGCACCATAATGCCTAGAAAGCATGCGTGTAATCGGGCGATAACCATCGCGATCGTTTAAATTATAGTATCCCGCGGTTAGCTCGGCAGCATGAGTATCATCTTTATACCACCAATGGATACCTGATATCTGCACCATTTCAACCCGAACCCATTTTAAGTAGAACCAGTTTTGACCAAAATACCACGGCTAAAATGTATGATCTTTGCATTTTATCTAAACTCTTATTACCTTGCAAGCTAACTTCACTTTACAACCCAAGAAAGCTTTGTTGGCTTCATCCAAGATCTGATCACCATGGACTATCAGCTTGCTTGAATACCAAGTCAAGAAAAACTTTCCCTTATCACTCAAGTAACCTTTTGACCCAAAGAAACCTGTTGCATTTGGATTATCATTGTATTCTCCAGCATCATCAGGCAATCCCCATTCCGGGTGTCCAGCATTCATTGCAGCCTCTTCGAAATCGGCTTTCAGATATTTGTCGTAACACTAAGAATTATCGTTGTTTATGCTAATAATCCGATCAAAAAAATCTAATTTCAACAGATGCGATATTAAATAATTTAAATCAGAATCATGTCGGGTTGATGGATTGTGAGTTGGTAGGTTGAATTGTTTAACCCGAACACGACCCATATTTTTATTCGTCTAAAAACATTAACCCAACCCTAACCCATGTTGCATAACCCACACACAACCCGTCTAACTCATTTAACCAAACGTGTCAAATGGGCTGGCGGGTAATGATCAAGTTGTAAACATGCGGATCAAGTTAGTGGGTTGTAAAAATCGGGATAGGCAGGTAGGTTAGGTCGACGTGCTTAACTAAACAAGTTGGCGGGCCAACTTTTTTTTTTTTAACAAAAAGGGATTAAAATGGTAAAACCTAATATGACCCATTTTTTAAATGGGTTAGATGTGCCAACCGAAAAGCTGATTATCTTCATGTCATGTTCAGGTCGTGTGGGGAATTGCCACCCATAGTTTGGATGTGCTTATACTCGTTTATGTTGTATATTCAGATAATCAGACATTGGAACGTTTTTAAAATCATAATAAATTACGCAAATAATACATAAAATGATTTAAAAAAAAAGGATACATTTTACGAAAAAAAATGTAGACTAGATTGTAAAATAAAAGCCAAGATGTACCAGTTATTAGATAGTCAGTTTCAAAACGCAAATCCAAATATTGTCTAAACCCCTCACCTGAAATTCACCTATACCGGGGAAAACCCAGCCTTGGTTTTGCGGGTATGACAGGTACCTAAGCTCGCCTGCTGGACTGAGCCCGACCTCAATATCCATAAACAGTTCCGCATCCAAAAATTCAGTCATGCTCTCTCTAAAGCTCTTCATGTAGTCACTGTATAACTGCAAAGTTTTGACCATTTGGTACAAGTGAAGTTCAGTCAACACAAAACACTTTTATTTAACCCGTTTGAACAAAACACGACCCGGATCATATTACTCAGGGCCTAACCTCAATAGTGGTACGACCACCAAAAAGCGGTAGATTATCCACACCGATAGTGAGATACTCGATGTTACGGGTCCCGGTTCTATTGGTATAAAATATATCTGGGTCGGTTTCTCCCATGTCTCGAACCCATTGCGGGATTGGAATGATGACAATGTCCCCAATGTTCCCACCACATTGATGAAAAGACATCACAACTTGCAGTTTCAGCTTACAGTCTTGAACCAGTTGGAACAGTGTCTTGTAAGCACTCCAATCATACTCTTTTGGTCCTTTGGATTCCACTATCCCCCACCAGACGTCACACATCACCCCGTCCACACCTGCGCTGTGTAACTGCTTTAACTGCTTCTCTAGCCCGGCTTTGTCTTTGAGGGTGTTGTCGTTTGTGATGATATCCAACTATATATGCATACATACGTATCATATCATATTATATCACGTCATATATATCATATAATGTCACATCATATCATATCATTTATAGTTTCATTTACATTTGTTTATTACTAACAATAGTTTAGAACCCATTTAATTAAAAGACTTTAAAACTCTATATGTTTTCGTTTATGTTTGTGCTTGCTTATCTTCATTTAGAATATTAATTAACGAACACAAACATGCTCATTTAATTTTTTAACAAGCGAACAAGGAAAAGAAATTCCTTCAGCAGATTAAGTGTTCATGTTCATTTAGTTAAAGTTAAATGAACGAACATGGACAAGACTAGTTCGTGTCTTTCAACTTGTTTATAGCGGTAAGAGTAGTGGCATTACCTGAAGCATAACATAGATTGGAACATAGTTTGCCATTATATCATCTTTCAACGGGGTTGATGCCTGCATTTCGGAAAAGTGTGTGCGATGAGTGTATGCCACTACTAGCTAGTTTTAGTTTCCTAAGGGTGGGTTCTTTGCCTTTTATAAAGTAAAATAATATTATTAAACTGATCATTGTTCTTATAAAACATATAAAACCAATAACTGTAATGAGCAAGCAGGACAATGCATGTTTTGTTCTAAACTTTTTATTTGAAATTATAGGAGAAAGTAGGGCTTTCAAAACATGTTAGATACGACACAATAAGGCACGATGACCGGTGATACCAAACACGAACAGGACACGATAACCAATCATGCCATTTTTTTTCAAGCATGAACACGAACCTGTTTAGTAACAGGTTAACATGTTAAGACCTACTAAGAGGCTTTTTTAAAGACACAATGAATTATACATGTAAATGAAATAAAAAGCTTCAAAATGAGCATAAAAGTTTCAATTAATACATTATCCAAAACAAAAAACCACATATCTTTAACATATTTCAAATAAAAAACCATATAAAGTGAATCATATTAGCATCAATTAAAAGTATAATACCGGGTTCTAATGGGTTGTAGTGAAACACGTATGTAACTATGACTTTATGTTTATAACTTTAGGAGTGTATATTATTATCTTTAATTAAAAATCTAAACATGTTACTAGCAAATTAACATGTCTTTAGCTGTTAGTACACGAATTTAGACATGTCGGTCTTAAAAAAAAGGACCTATTTAAGACATAAAACATTTTAAGCTCAAACCCAAACCTGTTAAAACCCGTGTCATGTTAACATTCTTAAGAGAAAGTATGAACTTGGCTGTTGCTCCAACATCAATAAATGTAATAGGTGCGGGAAGTAAGTGACAAGGGTGTAAGACTAGCGCTGACGCCTGTGTTTTAACCAAACAAACACTGTCGGAGGCGTCCGTGTTATTTAAAAATGGGCATTTCCGACACATGACATGATTTTATTAAACCTAGCTAAGACATGTCCTATGGTAAAACATGGGTGTCGTCGCCCATGTTTGAAGGTACATTTTATGAGAACGACAAGCATAGTAATATTTCAAAGGGAAAAGGTGGTTGAAGGGATATTTTATAATTTTCTAACAAACCATTTTTTTTACAAAAATAAATGACAATTTCATATGTACTCTTACAAATATTGAAATATCATATATACCCACGCAAAATTACAAATATCATATATGCTCTTACAAAGTTGTTAATATATCATATATACTCAGTCCATTAAAAAAATTTAACAAATGACCGTATTACCCTGCTTTAATTATATCCAATAAATGTTTCACAGTGTATGCCACTCGATGCGTAACTTTCGAAGGGTTTGCAATTTAGATAGAACCGAGAGACGATTTGGTTGTCATCAAAGATGAGAAAATGTTGATCAAAATTAAAATAATATATAACATAATTATAAACATATTATGTAACGGAAATGGTTAGAATGGTCTATTTGTTAAAAAAATGGGCATATATGAAAGTTAAAATTTCATATACATAAGGGGCAAACAGTCATTTATTTAATTGTTATTAACAAGAGTATATATGATATTTTAACTATTTTGTAAGGTCATATATGATATTTAAAGTTTTGTTTGTGTATATATGATACTAGCTTTCGAGCCCGTGCCACACACGAGATGATTGATGATTGGGTAAAAGTTAGTTATTATTATTATATATTAATTAGTTATATTTAGGTAAATAATTGAATGAACATTGGTACTTCAAGCATTGTTATGTGTTTTCAGGACATTGAAAGTTAAGGAGCTTAAACGAGCTAATTCAGAGCCATCCAGATGAAGATTAAGCAAGCCTCGAGAAGATGAAAACATGGGGAAACATATATGGATGGTTAAGAAGGATTCATGAAAGGATTGGACGAGAAACCTGAAGCCGAAGCAAAAACTGAACAAGACGGGTTACCAGGAAAGTGTCTTTTAGTAAAACGGGGATATCTCGGCCTAGAAAATGAGTTACGGAATCCATAATTTATGAATTTCGGGTTTCTCGATGAGACAAATCTGAATATGAGGTTAGTTAACTTCGCGCGACGCGAAGAAAGGGTGAAAACACCTTTGCGCGACGCGAACTGACATAAAACTGAAAAAAGTTAGGGTTAATCACTATATAAACCCATTTAAACCCCCATTCGTCATACCACTAATTCCAGAGGCTGAAGAGACATCCTAGGGCGACTTGCAACCATCCCGAAACTTCCGGTTCCATCATTGATCGTATGTTCATCAAGATAAGTGTTTTAATCGATATGTCGATGCTTGGCTATGTTCTCGTGTTCATTCTAGGCTAGGGTTTGTGTAATTTCACTTATGAATAGATTCAGTATGCTTAAAGATTAAGAGTTTGATTAAGTTTATGATTTAATCTTGCTTGTTTATTGCTTTGATTTTTTAAACAATTTATGTCATTGATTATTATTTGTTGCATCACTTGTTTGGTTGTGTTCATCAACACTTAGGGTTAGGCTCTCGTGTCATTGAACTAGTAATCATCGGTCTTTGCAATTTAATTGGTTTTCATAACATAAATTGGTAATTGGGTAGGCTAAGTCTATTGTGTCAACAATTCGGTTAGGGTATCGTTTGTCATCACAATCAAACTATTAGGTCTAGCAATTAATGCACAATCAAATCGGTTGAATCTGTAATTAAGTTGAATATCACATTACCCGAACCTAGAATGAATACTTTTCATTAATATTGTTTACAAATCGTTTTTAAAGTAATCGTTTAGTTTTAATTATTTTTTTTTTCTGAAAACCGCTTGATATCGATTGCCCTCCTTAGTTTAGTAATACTAAATTATCACTTTCCTTGAGTTCCTGTGGAGACGACCTTACTTACCCGTACTAGTTTATAGGTATTTAAGTCTTTAATTAATTGTTTTTGAGTAGACCGCGACAGCATACCTCAAAATGGCGTCGTTGCCGGGGACTCAACGCGCTTAGTGCTAGTTTAGTTTAGTTTAAATTAGTGTAATTTAGTTCAATTTTAGTTTATTTTCTTTTCTTCATTGATTTTACGCGGGTTGTGCTTGTTTGGTGTGTGCAGTTAATCTTTTAGGTTGATGCATACGAGATTTTCGTGAGATAAAGGGGTGTTGGAGTTTGATCCTGAAATTGAGAAAGCCGCGAGAAGAAACCGAGCAAATCAAAGAAAGGGTGAGTCCTCAAGGCCGAAAGAAGAAGACATGAACCATCAAGAGAATAACCCATACCCAATCCCATCGGTGTTTCAACCCGACAATCTTAACCCACTGCATGATCAATAACAACCCGTTCAACAACACAATCCACAAAATCCTCCACTCCATGACTTACCACCACTCAACCAACACATTAACCAAAACCAAAACCGTAGAGCCCCGAAACAGTACCACATGAGACATGATTGTTCCATAAGGTTTGAACCTCCAAATAATCTGGTCGATTTTGAGTTCGAAAGAGTAGCTAATCGGCGGAGGTTGTTCGATGAATTTGATGAGTTTGAGGATGAAGAAGAGATGGAGGATACTCAAGGGATTCGATATTATAGAAGACAACAACACCCCCCGAAACCGAACACCCGAGCTCGTTCAACAACCAAGAAACCGTCAAGCCCAAAGAAGACAAGAGATTCCCGAGCCACAATTTCCCGAGTATGAGTTTGATGATGGGGTCCCAAGGGCATTCATTCCACCGCCTGTTCGGGGAGTTCAAAGCCACTTCATTCCACAAGTGGCCACAAACCCGCTTCCCATTGTCATCCCGGTTGGAGAAGGAAGAACATTTTCGGTGAGATAAAGCAACCAGACCGGGATGCCTACTTTTCATGGGAAGGAAACTGAAGAGCCGTACTTGCACTTGAGCGAGTTTAATGCCATTTTCGCCACCATCTCAAGTCAAGGGTTCACTGCCGATGAAGTCAAGCTCGTGGTTTTTCAGTTGAGTCTCAAAGATCTAGCGAAGCAGTGGTTCTTATCTTTACCGTCAGCAAGTATTTACATGTGGCAAGATCTGGCTCAGCAGTTTTTAGATGAGTATTATACACCACAAGAACGTCCGAGGCCCGAACTTTGATAAAAAAAATTTCAGCAAGGGTCAGGCGAAACATTCCATGAAGCTTTCACGAGATTCAAGAGGTTACTGAGGACCTGCCCTCATCATGGGATAGCATTGTGGGAGTTGATTAAGGCGTTTCATGATGGGTTATCGAGTGATAATGTGCGTGATCTTCAGTCGACCACAAATGGGTTGTTTTTACGAATGATGAAAATGAAGATTGGCAACACTTAGAGCGTCATGCAATGAACTAGAAAAGACAAGCTCAGTCAAACCGCATGGTTAAAAGAGCGGTTGTGAAAGCTGTGGATAGTGGTGAGTTGGATGATCGTATGGCTAGGTTGGAGAGAAAGTTGGATCAATTGATGGGTGTGGGTACGAAAGAAAAGGGCAAGTCGGGAAAAGCTTATCCCGTGTGTGAAGGTTGTGGAGGAATAGGCCATGTGGTGGCAAGTTGTGGAGTTGTAATGGAAGACGAAGAAGAGGAAGAAGAGGAGGTGAATTTTGTTCAGGGTGAGAAAAGGTATAATAAAATGGGAATATGAATTCAAACACCTATCACCCGGGCCTCCGAAATCACCCCAACTTCAGTTATGGAAACCCGAACACGCAACAAAACCCGAACTTTTAAGGTAATTCCCAAAAAGCAGGTTATCAGTCAAATCAGCGTCAATATGGGAATGAGAGGGGTAACGGTCAAAGTGGGTACAATCAAAAGGAGTCGGGGGGTTACAATAAGGGTTATCAGAAGAGTTATCAGCAGAGTCAGCAAAGTCAAGGGGCGGCTCAAGGTCAAGGAAGTTTTTCGGGTAACAAGGAAGAGTCGATTAAGGATGTGATAGACTTTCTGAAGCAGATGAAGACAGATCAGAAGGCTCAAAATAAAAGCGTGAATCAAAGATTAGAGCTCCAAGAGAAAGCCAACACTGCGAGGGACAAACAGGTGAGCCAGCTTGCTGAGGAAGTGGCTAGCTTGAAGAAAGATCCGAAGAAATTACCAAGTGATACCTTGAAGAACCCGAGCCATCATAGTAGCAGTTTATCAAATGGTAAAAACGTACACGTGAGTGCAATCGCCATTGAAGATCATGGGGTGAATGACACGGTTGAAGAATTTGAAACAGGGGCACCACTTATTCCCATTCAGATTGGCGATTTCAAGACCACCAAGGTGTTAGTTGATTATGGTGCAAGTGCAAGTGCTCTACCTGGGAGTGTTTATGACCGTTTTGAGTTTGGACCTTTACAAGAAGTTGACACCACATTGGTGTTGGCTGATTTCACTCGAAGATGGCCCCGAGGGAAGTTGGTTGGAGGTGCAGTAAAGGTTGGTGATTTTTACTATCCTGAAGATTTTCTTGTTCTTGATTATACACCTGTAGAGAATGAAGAAGAGCCGAGAGTGATATTGGGGAGACCGTTTTTGGCAACATCAAATGCTTAACTCGATTTCCGAGATGGAACAGTGTGTATGACCTTTGGTAACCGTAAGTTAGTTTTGCATATCTTTTCAAATTCTTTTGATTATTCTTGTAAAAATAAATCTTCTAGGTCAGGTGCTACTAACAGGTGTTTTCCTCATGTAAGTGAGGATGACACCATAGAAGAAAGTTTTATGTTTGATAGGTCGAAGCGGGAGAGATAAAAAGAGGAGCTGAATTCGATAGAGATTCATGTTGGAGAAATGGCGATTTCATGTGATGAAATCAAGAATGCGAGGGAAAAAGTGTTTAATAATGGGGCTGGAAAAACAAGCAAGAAGAAACCGCCTAAGAAGGGGAAGGCAAAGAAGCCATCGGGGTTTGAAAATGAACAAAGAATGTTGGCATGCTTGGGCCAAGGTGGAGTGTCATGGACAGTATACCACTATGTTGGAGAAGTAAAAAGAGTGAGTTGGAGGAAGGTAAGTACTCCATTCGGCCACCATAACCAAGAAATCAGGTAACAGTCCGGCTGAAGACCTTAACAAAAACTTAGCGCTAACCGGGAGGCAACTCGGCCTTGTATTTAGGTACGTGTATATTTTTTTTGTAGTTAAACTTTGTGGGTGTAGTTCACTATAAATCCTCACGAGATCATACTCGTTCACCCGGGCTACCGGGGGGTTTAAAGGGCTTGTTGCATACGCTAAATGCAATCGTGATTCCTACGAAAGTGAGTTAGGTCTTTTAACATTTTTACTCGTTTAACAAATTCGGTTATGAAGTTAATTAATATTGATTGGTAATTTAAAATGAATGATTTTTGCAAACGGTTTAAAAGACCTATATTTTTAGCATTTATTATGAGAGTTTGTAGATTTTGTTTTGAGAGTTGGAGAGGTAGAGCATCACTGAGGGCACGAGAGTTGCATATGAAAGTTATATTTTTTTATCAGGTGATTCGTTTTCATAATCTTCTTTGTTTTTCTAGTTTTTGTGTAAAAGTGTAATTGTATTTGTGTATAATTAGTAATAATGATCATCACATTAGGCCCGGTTTTTAAAATTGTCAGAGTGAATTTTAACCCCGTCCCTATTTTAGATGTCATATTTTTTGACATTGAGGACAATGTTTGCCTCAAGTGTGGGGATGAGGGAGAAATTGAAAATTTTAAAAAGTCTTAATGTTCCTTGAATCAAGATTTTTGCACAATAAATGGAAAATGATAGAAAAATCGGGGGTTATTTTTCAAAATTATTATACAATATGAGATAATAAAAACGGGAACACACTTAATATGGGATTTGTTGGTAGACTTAGCCTTGAGAATGAAAGGATAATTTGGTTGTAGACTTAATTAAACTTTAAAATGCTTGATTTTTAGTGGAAAACACCTTCAGGTTTTGTTTGTTTAGGCCTGTGTAAGGACTGGAATGAAATATTAGGCCATACTCAAGCCTTTTATTAGATTTGATCACCAAAAATATATTTTAATATGAATAGTTATTGTACAATGGTTGGATAGGCTTAACATTAGAATATGCTAGATGTCTTTTTATAACATAAATGAAAATACTGCTAATTAAGTGGTTACCACTTCATAGGCGTGTGGTTTTATAACCTTAAATCCTGTATTGATGGCATGCTTCGGGGTGCGGAGACCATGGGTTAGTATGCGGTTTATCATCTGGGTATGCGTAAATCCTAAGTGGATTTATGTATATTAAAAAAAAAGCTTAAAAAGAGCAAACCCGCAGTTTATTTGCCAATTATAAGTCATTAAACATGATCACAAAAAGTGCTTTAAAAGTACAAATTCACTACTGACTTGATCATACATGCTGTTAGCCATATGGGGTCCCCGTGCTCGCGTCTCATTACCATTAAGAAACGGACCACACGAGACACGTCATATGTAAGCCCTACAATTGAATTCATTCCTACTCACCTATGGTGATGGACTTTAGGGTATTGCTTAATAACGGGGGTATGTCATGTAGTAGGGACTATTTGCTAGATGGTTACTTAATTGCATCTTAGTCGTATCTAATGGCCATTCTGGTAGACTTTGATGCTTAAGTTTAGGTGTTGGTTCGATAAAAATATCCATGATTGTCTTAGCTGTTACATACGGGCTTAAATTGTACAAATGTGCAAAATTTTGATTGTCTAATTTTAAGGTTTAAGTCAAATTGGGGTGGTCTGGATAGGTAAAACTATAATGAAGCATGGTAAGGCGGTTTCAAGGCTTTAAAGTATGGGCTCCATTTTAATCATATAAATTAATAAAACTGCCACACCTTATTTTTCCCAGTAAGTATTGAGGCATGGGTTCAAGTGGACAACAATATCGGCAGTCGCGGTTTTTGGGTTTTTTGTGCTTAATTAAGATAACTGAAAAGCATTTTGTAAAAATGATCTCTGATTATGATTCCATTGCAAAGTCTTTTTCGGGACGAAAAAGGATAAGTGTGGGGATGTGATGGTTGGGTAAAAGTTAGTTATTATTATATATTAATTAGTTATATTTAGGTAAATAATTGAATGAACATTGGTACTTCAAGCATTGTTATGCGTTTTCAGGACATTGGAAGTTAAGGAGCTTAAACGAGCTAATTCAGAGCCATCCAGATGAAGATTAAGCAAGCCTTGAGAAGATGAAAGCATGGGGAAACATATATGGATGGTTAAGAAGGATTCGTGAAAGGATTAGATGAGAAACCTGAAGCCGAAGCGAAAACTGAACAAGACGGGTTACCAGAAAAGTGTATTTTAGTAAAACGGGCATATCTCGGCCTAGAAAATGAGTTACGGAATCCATAATATATGAATTTTGGGTTCTCAAAAAGAAAAATCTGAATATGAGGCTAGTTAACTTCGCGCGACGCAAAGAAAGGGTGAAAACAGCTTCGCACGACGCGAACCGACATAAAACCAAAAAAAGTTAGGGTTAATCACTATATAAACCCATTTAAACCCCCATTTATCATACCACTAATTCCAGAGGCTGAAGAGACATCCTAGGACGACTTGCAACCATCCCAAAGCTTCGGGTTCCATCATTGATCGTATGTTCATCAAGATAAGTGTTTTAATCGATATGTCGATGCTTGGCTAAGTTCCCGTGTTCATTCTAGGCTAGGGTTTGTGTAATTTAACTTATGACCAGATTCAATGTGCTTAAAGCTTAAGAGTTTGATTAAGTTTATGATTTGATCTTGCTTGTTTATTGCTTTGATTGTTTAAACAATTTATATCGTTGATTATTATTTGTTGCATCACTTGTTTGGTTGTGTTCATCAATACTTAGGGTTAGGCTCTTGTGTCATTGAACTAGTAATCATCGGTCTTTGCAATTTAATTGGTTTTCATAACATAAATTGGTAATTGGGTAGGCTAAGTTCTATTGTGTCAACAATTCGGTTAGGGTATCGTTTGTCATCACAATCAAACTATTAAGTCTAGCAATTACTGCGCAATCAAGTCAGTTGAATATGTAATTAAGTTGAATATCACATTACCCGAACCTAGAATGAATACTTTTCATTAGTTTAGTTTTAATTAATTTTTTTTTCTAAAAACCGCTTGACACCGATTGTCCGCCTTAGTTTAATAATAATTAGTTTAGTAATATTAAATTAGCACTTTCCGTAAGTTCCTGTGGAGACGACCTTACTTACCCATACTAGTTTATAGGTATTTAAGTCTTTAATTAATTGTTTTTGAGAAGACCGCGACAGCCTACATCAATGATCGAAATTATAAAATTATATGTAAAACAAATAATTGCATATGCATATGACAAAATGTATTACATTTATGTTTTGTATCTATACTATGTGTATATAAATTAATTTTATTTATATCATAAAATAATTTTTTAAATTAACTTAATAAAAAAATGCTCGTGCATTAAAGTACTCGAGAACGCTCTTTTTATTGAAAAATTCATTCTCAGTGTCATATATGTAGAATTAAAAGAATTTTGGCTATTAACCAGTTTCGGGAATAAGACTTCTCATACAATAGTAATTCTAACCACTCAGCCTAAATAAAGAATAAGTGTTACCTTTATTGATATATTTATCAGTTTACCACCAATCGAAGGAAATGAGAGCATTAAATTGTAACTACTAATGTTTTTCAAGAACTATGTTTAACTGAGATACATCATGTAATTGATTTTGATAAGTTTCAGGGAGCTTTTTGACTTTATCATAACAACAATATAAAAAATAGCATGTTAACTCATTCAATTTTGTGAAAATTTTGCTTCATTTGAACATAGTTTTGCATTACATGTTTCTCATACAACGTCCTGATCATCATCGAAGGAAAAGTTAATGCTTACACAAGTATTTCAAATATGATAAAAGTTAGAAGCATTAATAGGTTTGGGGCGGCATCTCGAATGTGTTCGCAATCTTTTTCTTAAATTTTAATAGTCAAGAGAAAAATAGTCAATTTGCCAAATCTCAAACCTTTTGATTATTTTCAAAAATGCCCTTGAAAATAATTTTGAAACCCGAGTCATGTTTAAAATTCTAACTTTCATCCTTTTGACATTTTCAAGTCAATGCTTTGAACCCGTAACAAATTTGATGATAAATCTATTTTCATTCTTAAACTTTTAAAAATACTCGGATTTCTCATTTTTGACCTGTAACAGATTTTGATCTAAATATAATTAACTTGTACCAAACAATCTATTTACCAACTTTTGATACATAAAAATCAAATTTATGTTCCACGAAAAATGTGAAACAATCCTTGTTAAAAAAAACTAAGAAATTAAATATAATAAAATTTGTTATGTCTGAAAGTGATTGGTATATACTATCCTTACATTTTAACATATATAGTTTATTGAATTAATCGAAAAATAAATGGATAGATTTAAAGCATAGATTTATAATTTATAAATTTATATGACAATTTACAATAATAATAATAGATAAATTGATTGATTTTTAAAAAATGATCGACTTTTACGCATATATAACTTAATGATTAAAAAAATTACTTTATAAAATGAAAGCATATTCGAGTTTTTTTTTCTTACAATCTTCTACAATATATATAGTACAATATGTTAATAATAACATCTGAAATTATATTCTTTTCAATCTTTGACAATCACTGTTTGTTGTTAATTTTAGGATTTAACCAAGTATTTTGGAATATATAGTAAAATAATATGTTAATATTTATTATTATAAAAATGTATAGATATAAGATAAATAGAGTGTAAAGGAAAGAGAATAATTATTAATCTATTAAATATATTAGGGTCTTAGCTTTGGAGGGAAAAGAATTTTGAGAATTAATCAAAAGATGACAAGTGTTCACAATTATTTTATTTTATTAGAATACTAGTTTTAGAGCTAGTGTCACACACGGGGTGATTCAAATTACAACATTACAAGTAAAACAAATAATTACATAACGTATATGAAAAATGTATTACATCTATGTTTGTATCTATAGCATGTGTACATAAATTGATTTTATTTATATCATAAAATGATTTTTTTTAAATGCACGTGCAAAAACATACCCGCGAACACTCTTTCTATTGAAAATTTAATTCTAAGTGTCATATATGTATAACCGAAAGAATCTTGGTCATCAATCAATTTCGGGAATAAGACTTCTCATGCAATAGTAATTTTAACCACTCAGCCTAAATGCAGAATGAGCGTTACCTTTATTTATATACTTATTAATTTACCATCTATCGAAGGAAAGTAGAACATTAAATTGTAACGACGGATGTTCTTCAAGAACTATATTTTTCTGAGCTACACCATGAAAAGTATTTTGATAAGTTTCAGGGGCTTTTCGACTTTGTCATAACGACAACATAAAAAATAATATGTTAACCCATTCAAGTTTGTGAATATTTTGCTTCATTTGAGCATAGTTTTCATGATATGCTTCCCATACAATATTCTGATCACTATTGAAGGAAAAGTTAATGCTTATACAAATATTTCAAATTTGATAAAAGTTAGAAACATTGATAGGTCTAGGGGTGGTATGTCGAACGTGTTCGCAATATTTTCTTAAATTTTAATAGTCGAGGGAAAAATAGTCAATTTACCAAATCCGGAACCTTTTGATTATTTCTAAAAATGCCATTGAAAATAAATTTGAAACTCGAATCATATTTAAAATTCTAACTTTCATCCGTTTGACATTTTCAAATCAATACTTTGAATCCGTAACAAATTTGACAATAAATCTATTTGCATTCTCAAACTTTTAAAAATACTTAGATTTCCCGTGTTTGACCCGTAACAAATTTTGATCTAAATGTAATTAACTTGTACCAAACAATCTATAATTTACCAACTTTTGACCCATAACCAAATTTAGGTTCCACAAAAAAATCGAAACAACCTTTGATAAAAAAACTAAAAAATTAAATATGATAAACTTTGTTATGTCTGAAAGTGATTGGTATATGTTATCCTTACAGTTTAACATATATATAGTTTACTAAATTTACTGAAAAATAAATGGATTTAAAGCATATATTTATAATTTATAAATTTATATGACAACAACAACAACAACAGATAGATTGATTTTAAAAAATGGATCGACTTTTAAACATATATGTATAATTTAATGATTAAAAATTTACGTTGTAAAATGAAAGCATATTTGAGTTTTGTTTTCTTTATAATTTTCTATAATATACATAGTATAATATGTTAATGATAACAATTTAAATTATATTCTTTTCAATCTTTGACAAACATGGTTTGTTGTTGATTTTTGGATTTTATCAAGTATTTTGAAATATATAGTAAAATATTATGTTAATATTTATTTTTATAAAAATGTATAAATATAATAGAGGTGTAATAAGAAAGTGAATAATTATTGATCAGGTGCCAATTAAGATTTTAGTTTTTGAGGGAAAAGAATTGTGAGAGTTAACCGAAAGATGACAAATGTTCACAATTATTTTACTTTATTAGAATAGGTAGATAAGTAGATAGATTTATAAAATTAATTCAAAAATAAAATATAAAATGTTATACGACGGAAGAGCTGAATAAGATATATAAAAATCATTAAAAAAAACCCTTAATCTTTTAAATCTTTTAAATTTCTGGTTTTCTAAAAGAGTTTTGAATGGATGTACTTTGTTAAAATGGGACCCTACGGAATACATATATATTTCATTTATTTATTATATTCACATATATATGCCTCACTTTTTAAGACCACTAAATCATGATAACATTGTTTGATCTCTCATTATCTTTCAAGCTTCTCCCATCTCAAAGTTTTTCTCTTTTTTTCATCTGGTTTATCACCACCCCAGTTGCAGTAATTGTTGTGCATTATGCTATATTTAATCATTTTAACCATGTAAAGAGAACAAATTCCATAAAGGCCATTGAAAGAGTAGTTTACCTTGGGTTCTTTAAAGGAAACATCTGTAGCTAAAGCATGAGGCTTGATGATTCTTTGAAACTGGAACCCCGGGCCTATTTCGAATCCGACTCCCAACAGCATGCAAGTGTTTGTGTATGCTCTTACAGTGCAATTCGAGTTGGCGGCATAATCGCGGCCTAGTCGGAAAGGCACCCACTTTTGGAAACACTATGCTTGCCATTGTCACACGTACTACGAATATTTAAACAGACGCGGAATTCATTGTATTTTTGTTAGTGTGGTATTTGATTAAATTAATGTTATGTGGCTGTGGGAATTCCTTTGGGATGCCTTATGAGGATCAATGAACATCAAGAATTATTGCTGCTCCCCTATCCTTTGCCTTTTTGTATGCATGCAAGCATTAACAATTTACACATGCCTAAAAATGAAACTTCAATTTATATTTGAGTTCAATAACAATAAATTTCTAAATAGTTTATATACATCTGAAAGGGACCGAAATAGTCATATGTCATTTTGACCACTCAAATTCCAAGACGAACCACATTTTCTCAAAAATGCATAAAATGGTTATCCAAAAACTAAACTTCACACCTGTGGGAACTTAAACTCAACAAAATCATGCCGCTTGCCACCTATGTAACTGTAAGAGTATGTGTTTCTTAATGGTTTATTATCATCAATAGTCGGTTGTTTCGCGCCTCATACAAGTAAATAAGTGATAAATCACTTATGTGTATTTATCCGGTGATTTCCCTATCACATTGTATGTGTGTAACTAGTGATCCTCTAGATCACCTAATATAAGTATGTTATGAATACACGTCACATAACATAACTATCAAGTATGATTAAATGATCGCACTACAAGAATCAAGAATATTAGCCTATCCCGACAACAAGAAGTTGTCGCTATATCCAACCCTATCCCGACAACATGTCGTCGGGATAGCAAATCATAAATTTTTTTAACTTGTCAAAACATGTGTCAATTGTTAATACGCTAGAGAATGTTTGACTAAACCAAACCTTTGACTTGACACTTCTCCTGACGACATGTTGTCGGGATAGAGTTTTTATATTTTATTTTTCCTTTTCTTTAAAATCATTGTAGGTTAAAAATAAATAATAAAAAATGAACTATCCATCCCGACGACTTGTTGTCGGGATAGAGTTTTTTAAATTTTATTTTTCCTTTTCATTAAATCATCGTAAATTAGAAATAAATAATAAAAAAACTAACAAGTCCCGACGACTTGTTGTCGGGATAGAATTTTTATATTATAATTTTCCTTTGCTTTAAATCATCTTAAATTAGAAATAAATAATAAAAAAAAAACTAACCAATCCCGACGACATGTTGTCGGGATAGAATTTTCATATTTTATTTTTCCTTTTCTTTAAATCATCTTAAATTAGAAATAAATTAATAAAAAATTAACTATCCAATCCTGACGACTTGGTGTCGGGATAGATTTTTTTATATTTTATTTTTTCTTTTCTTTAAATCATCTTAAATTAGAAATAAGTTAATAAAAAATTAAATATCCAATCCCGACGACTTGTTGTCGGGATAGATTTTTTCATATTTTATTTTTTCTTTTCTCTTAATCATCTTAAATTAGAAATAAATAATAAAAAATTAACTATCCAATCTCGACGACTTGTTGTCGGGATAGATTTTTTTATATTTTATTTTTTCTTTTCTTTTAATCATCTTAAAATTGGAAATAAATAATAAAAATTTAACTATCCAATCCCGACGACTTGTTGTCGGGATAGATTTTCTTATATGTAATTTTTTCTTTTCTCTAAATCATCTTAAATTAGAAATAAATAATAAAAATTAACTATCCAATCCCGACGATATGTTGTCGAGATAGATGTTTTATATTTTATTTCCCATCGGTATCTTGGATTTGTTCAAAACGTTTGAGGACATACATAATCTTAACATACATACATATATAGATGGTTAGATACATACATACATACATGGTTATATACATACATACATACATACACACATGGTTACATACATACATGGTTACATACATACATACATACATAGATGGTTACATACATTCATTCATGCATACATACAAACATACATAGATGGTTAGATGCGTACATATACACATACATGGTTACATACACGGTTACATATATACATACATACATACATAGATGGTTACATACATACATGCATGCATACATACATACATACACATACATACATACGTACGTACATACACGGTTACATACATACATACGTACATACATAATATTTAAATTCTATACCGACAACATGTCGTCGGCATAGATAAATAATATTTTAATAAATAATAAAAAATTAACTACCAAATCCTGACGACATGTATTTATGTGTATGTATGTATGTATGTGTGTGTGTATTTGTGTATGTATGTATGCGTATAATGTATGTGAATGTATGCATGTAAGTAGTTATGTATGAATGTATGTATGCGTGTGTATGTATATATGTATGTGTGTATGCATGTATGTAAGTAGTTATTTATGAATGTATGTATGTATGTATGTATGTATGTATGTATGTAAACATTTCATGACAAAGCCTATATACCGACGACATGTAATCATCAATGTATGTATCTATGTATGTATGTATGCGTATAGCCATCATTGTATGTATTACAAATACAAAAATAATTAGTTGAGAAATATAAAAATAATTATTTGAGATATAAATTAAAAAAGAAAAAATTATAAATGTCGTCCTATCCCGACGACATGTCGTCGGGATAGAAAAACAAAATTTTATTTTTACTTTTTTTAAAACATAATACACAATAAAATAATAAAACATATAAAAATTAAATAAATACAAACTAATCCCAACAACATGTTGTCGGGATAGAAAATTAAAATTTACTTTATAATTTTTTTTAAAAGCATTACACATATAAATAAAAAGCAAATAAAAATTAAAAATATGCTAACTAATCCCGTCGGGATAAGTTTCCTAAAATATTTTGAAAATAATTTAACTTATGTGCCTAAATGAAATTTACCCGCTATTATTTTTGTGGAGTGCTATCCCGACGACATGTTGTCGGGAAAAGTCACGATCCATGTGATCAATTGAAAATGCTTTATGGCCCTTGATTAATTTTGATCCAATGGCTAGCAACATTCCTTCTTTTACCGTCTTCTCCATTTCAATAAAAATATCCATCATCCATCCAGTTACTTCATTAACACCAAACCCTCCATCAACCACCACCTTCAACTTGCAACAATTAAATCTAGACCGCCTTCAACCACCACCGTCACCTTCAACGACCACCATCAAATGCCACCACCTTCGTCAAACGCCACCGTCAACATCTCCGCCTCCGTCTTGCCACCATTAAGAACTCCTTCAAACTACCACAATCAAGATCTCCTTAGTTTTTATATTCATTTTTGAAGTTGTTTGTATCTCGTGTTTGTATGTAATTTGTAATACCGATTTAATGAGAAATAAATTGTTTTGTTGTTGTTAATAACTTTGTTGTTTGGATATTATGTTTGACATTGCGTTGTATCTCGCATTTGTTATGTTTTAAGTCTCGAAACTCGTCCCCGGAAAGTTTTCCGGCAAAATCTCCGGCGAGGAATTAGCAGCAAACGTGCTATTTATCTATACCGACGACATGTCATCGGTTATAGGTTTTTTATTTTTTTTTATTATTAATCCTTTTCGTTTTATATACAAATAAATGATTTTTTTTTTAAATATTTTATGTAATTTTTTTCCCGACGACATGTTGTCGGGATAGAGTTTAAATATTATTTTCTTCATTTATCTATACCAACTAGATGTCGTCGGTATAGATAAAGAAATAAAGTAGTATTTAAAATCTATTCCGACAACATGTCGTCGGCATAGATAGACAACATGTCGTCGGTATAGATAAATAAATAAAATAATATTTAAATTCTATCCCGACAACATGTCATCGGCATAGATAAATGAATATTATATTATTATAATTATAAAATATTTTTTATGATTTTTATTAAAAATAAAACATTTTCTTAAAAAGTTTTTGTAATACATGTCGTCGGGATAAGTATTTATGTTATTTTTCGGGACGAAGCTATACCAGCGACACTATTCCTGATAACATGTAGTCGGGATAAGTATTTTAGATTTGTCCCAACTACATGTTGTCGGGAAAAGTGTAGAAATTGTTGTCTGGATAGGACAAAATTCGTGTAGTGTCGTCACATCTAATCAACTACGTTTAATTAACGTAAATGTAAATGATCAAGATTTAGAAAGGGTACGGATGTTGACCTTTTGACTAGGTGTCACATTAATGCTTTGGAGAGCTGAGCACACAATGTCAGACGTTAATAATTCAATGCCAACCGACCTTCCCTTTTCCCATAGTTTTAACTTTTTTTTTCCTTCTTCTGAGATCGCCAATTCAAACATTGTTGATATAAAGTTCAAGAAATGAATCAGGTGGTTTTGAAATAGGATGTGGTAAGATGTTATCTAAGTTTTTTTTTTTTTTAACAACCAACTTTTGTTTTTCCAATAAACAACACTCTAGCATAGCAAGATACAGGCTAGAAGGGAAAACCCAACAACACCATGATACAAAGTTTTAGAAATTAAAATTACACCATGTTTTCCATCTATACGTGGTATAATTGGAGGAATTTGCAGGTTCAAAGATTTACAAATAATCTTCCATTTATTGATGGAATTTGGTTAAGATTTTTTATTTGTTGATAGGATTTGGTCAAATTAACTAAAGAGTTTCAAAAAGATTTCCTTTGGAAATACCATTAGGTAAAGTGTGTAGTCAAAACCGATATAAATGAAATTTAAAAAAAAAGAATAAAAACAAATAAAGTATTATATAAGGCGGGAATGTCAAAACAACCGTAAAATCTTTAACAATAATACAAAGGTTTTTTGAAACCGCTATAGGTGATGCATTAAGAAAAAATGATTTTGTATTAACCGCTATGAGATATAAATCGTTTTATCCTAACCTCTTTAAATGAGATTTATTTTTATCGATTCATTTAACCCGCTAGGCTCAAGTTACTTCACTGATCAGGGTAAATTGTGTCAAATTAACATGTCTAAACTTGTTTATAAGATTTACACATGATTTTGGTTTGAAAAGTAGAATGTAAACAAGTTTACACATGATTTTTGGCCCACTTTGGTTGATTTTCAGTTCGGGATTCACCCCATTGACTGACCCAAATCTGAACCCATCAACGTAAGTTCGAAAAACTGGGTTGATACGCACGTTCGAGTCTTCATAGCGCCGAATTTATGCAACATACAGGCCATGTTTTACCTAGAAACACCCAGGGCAACCAGGAAGTCAACCATTCGGTGTAATGGTGTGAAACACCCGTCTCAGCACGGGCCGTGTTTTGCGAAACACGGTCGTGCCTTGATTCTGGAACAAATTCTTAAATTTCTAAGTTATCCATTGTATTGACTCGTTTTTGTTTTAATCCATTAGGATGACCGATTATGACGATGAATATGATGATATTAACCACCCGTATAGTGTTCGCGAAAAACGAACCCGAGGATAAGAAGCCCGGGAGAGATTTGAAACAATGGAAAACCGAGTGGAAGATCCATTGTATTATGCAAGTAGAAGTACACTTCAAAAATTAAACCAATTAGAAAGGTACGAGGCAACAATTACGAGCTCGTGGAAACGTTTCCTATCTAACAACAGGAAATTGTACCGCGACCTTACCATGAAATTCCTAGCCTCGTTTAAAATCAAGAAAAGGCCATTGCTCCCGGATGACCCGTTTTATGAAGATATATTAAGTTTTAGGTTATGGGGTGTATGGTTCAAATCATCATTGACTGATTTTGGAGTGAGTTTGGGGATTTACACACATGAAGAGACATAGACTGAAATGTAGCTCACAGCGGGTTACTTATTCCTGGGAGAAGGTGGAAGAGAAAGACAAAGAACTGCAGACCTAACCGAAAGAAGAGACGCGTGTAAACTGTTTAACAAAAGACCCAGAAACTGTTTATAACCCTAGTGTTTCTAAAAGCACCGAGCTGCAGGATCTGTTTTTTAGGTACATCCATCGTATTCTTAGTTACACCATTACACCAGCATTGAGAGTATAGGGGCTGTTAGTCTTAGAGATTTATGGGCTATGTATTGCATCAAAACGAGCGTGTATTGCAATATTGTTTACATGATGTGTAAGATGTGGGAGAAAAGTGCTAGAAACATGAATATGAAATTGTTAGGGGGAGGATGGATTTTGAGACTTTATGAGGCATATGGTATGAATTTCCACGACACCGAGGGCCCAGATTCAACCCCTAGACTTACAAATTTTCTTGACGATGGAGACGATAGTACGACTGTGTGAAACTGGGGAGTATCTCATGGTGGACTCCCATGTGAGGATTTGGGATTCCGAGCCCCCAGTTGATCAGGACGATGACATGTCCTTAGCCCAGATACACCATACCCGTCGCTGCCCGACACATCACATACCGACTATGGTGCAGGTCTATCACAACCCGACCCATACTCCTTTACGGGATTGCACCATCTGCTGACCACTCGTTTTGACCGCCTTGATGGAGATGCAAGGCACCTTAGGGAGCAGATGGACAGTCACTGGCCCCCAGAGGACTAGTAGGTGTGAGGAGAGCCCACAAGATCCCTGATAGCTTAGTCAGTACCACTGGCCGTATTGATGATTTTATCTGTGTTGGTTTTGAAACTTGTTATTATGATAGTTTGTTTGTGTTGGTTATGTTTGAACAATTTTATTTCCGTTTGCTTCGTATGGATGATATCAGGCATTATTATTATTATTATTATTATTATTATTATTATTATTATTATTATTATTATTATTATTATGTATGGATCCCATTTACCTGGTGGCATGGGTAATATACCCATGCTTATTATTATGTCTTATATTTTATGTGTTATGTTGTGGTTGTATTTGTAGATTTTATGCAAATAGAATTTATTCTAGTGCTAAACTACCCAACAGCCTAAGGAGACAACGAATAGCAAATTTTTCGTCTAAGCTCGTAGGGAAGTTAATTTCTTTTTAGCCTTGTTTTTCATTTATTTTTAAATCTTTTCACATTGATGACAATGTAAGATTTAAGTGTGTGGAGGAGGTTTACACTTAGCCAAACCAAGTCTGAAAAACAAAATTTTTGAACAAATTTTTCAAAATTAATCTTTTTGCAGCAATAAAACCGTTAGCTTTTTAAATATTTTTGACAAACCGAGAAACTAAGAAATAACGAGAAACATTTGAGCAAAATAAAACTACTTTAAAAAGTGATAAATTATAAATTTGGTTTGTAATATGGAGACTAATTTTATGCAAAATATGACGTTTTTACATAATCCTTCTGTTTGTGAGAATTAAGCCTTCATGCAGATATTTAGAAAAATACTCATACACTGGATACTTTTGAGTGAGTTCGGTACTTCTTACTAATTAGAACTTGTCTTGTGTATTCTATTTGATATCTGATGAAATGTTGCATCACAAGAAAGGTATATATTTCCAAAAAAAACCACAAACAACCACAGTCAAAACCAAACCAAAGCAATTCCTATTCCTATCACCAAAAACCTATCCTACCAAATTACCCTTTTACTGGTAGAATTCAGCATTGGTCTTTTATCGGCAGACCCTAAAGAACTGGAATGCATTTTTTCGATTTCAATCTACTTTACTGCTTACAATTCGCAAACCTTGGTTTCCTCCAGAACTTAGGGGGAGAAATTTCTCTTTAGCAATGGGGTGAGGAAAAAGTACCGCCAAGAGGAACAAATACCACCATTTTGTTGGATTTCCAAAAGCGCAATGAAAAGATGAGGAAAAGGATATGAACAATGTAGGCTTCGGAAATTGGTCTCACGAAGGAAGATGTAGAGTAAGTCAAACCCAATCCCAATATGAATATACCGAACTAATGAGGGTGGGGGCTATTAGGCTCAAAGCCGAATGATCCATTAGAATTGGAAGTTATGTTCAGAGCAGGGTTGAGGAAGAACTGATCCACATCTTGGATAAAGCCGGTCTTGGCGATTTGATCTTAAAAAAGTCATTAGGATCGTCAAAAAAAAAAAAAAAAAAAACTGTTGCTGATTTACCACACTTCGGGACAAAGAATGAAGCAAGAGTAAGGACAAGAAGAAAATCTCCAGGAAGAAGCTCGATTAGTCATACCCCTCCAAACACCTTGCCAAAATACCCGATAAAACCTATTACCTACATACCGAAACCTTTGAAAATATACTATCTTTTAATGTATGCATCACTTCACAAAGTGTGTGGAGAATTGATCTCTCGACAAACATATTCTCTGTAAGTCGTATCTTGGCTAAGAGTGTTTATACATACAACATTAACACGCATGTCCAGATATAAAACCAAGTGTGTGTGAACATTGCGGGCATGCGACATTTTGCATAAAAAGAAGCTCATAAAGCAAATCATAGCTTTAAATATCATTACATAGACTAAAATGTTTTGCTCTTTTGAAGTGCCGGGACTTTCTGAAATTTCTTTGGATGTTTAGCTTCGGTTAACGTGCTATTCGAAGAATTTGTTTAAAGCTTGCTTGAGGATAAGCAAGGTTCAACTGTGGGGAGATTTGATGTATAATAATTTATACATCTTTTCGACATTAAAATGTCTCCAAATAAGCGTAATATCGGCAATTATATTAGAATAATAATCACTAATGTTTATAATTTCTATCTATATGTAAATATAGCGCTAGAGAATAAAACGAGCTTATAAGAAGAAAAGCGTAGAAAACAGACTCAACACACCCCATGGTGAATCAAGGCATGCCATGTCTAAAGCATACGAAGTAAAGACAAAATTCAAGAAGACAAAACATGGCCATGTTAACCTCAATACACCCATGTTAACAAGAACAAGAGGAAATGACAAAATAGAATATTCTGAAGCTTAGCATGGCCGTACCTTACCAAAACACACCCATGTTGAAAGTTCTAACACCCTGGCATAAGCGGAAACGCCCGAGTGTGACGTACAGATTGTTCAAAACACATGTGACAATATTAAGTGACATATTATCATTAATTAAATTATACGTCAAGTACACAAGTTTGAAACAAGAAATACAAGAAAAATAGATACAACTAAACAGTTTGTTCATTGATTTAAATAACCTAAGTCTAGTGTCTTCTCTGTGTGTCATCTTCTACTAACAGTAATTGTACATATGTATAAAATAATGTCAACTATATGAATAGTTGGTGAGTTCACGCAGTTTGATATAATACGTAAAAATCATACAATTTTACGAAACTTGTGAAAATTGCAAATAAGGGTTCTTTACACTCGAATCAAGGTCCTGAGTGTAAAGAATAAATGAAGGTCCTTTCCAGTTGGGGACAACCAACATACTCGGATAATGAGACCCTTTTCCACTCCAAACAAATAGTCTTGAGTGCAAGGGGGGGGGGGGGGGGAGGGAATGATCATACTTATCGAAACCACAACTTAAAATTCAAATCAACGCAAGTAAAGACACAAGTCCAAGTAATGAATTGTAGTTTGTAACGAAATCGTAATACTTTGAGTTTGTAGGATACATATGTTACCTTAGAAGTAATAAAAGTGCTAAAAGGGGGGGGGGGGGTGTGAGAACTCACCTCGAAATTGAAGGTAAACTTGAAATATAAACCGAGAGCGCGCTAAAGAACCCGAAACGATTGAACTTCATGAACTATAATTGAAACAAAAATGAAATCTAACTAACGGGATTATAAAAGTTAAATCAATTTGGTTATAGGAATTATGCATTATTTTAATGTATCTTTTACTATTTTATGGCATTTGGTAATAAAATATTATTTTTGAGCTTTTGACGATTTGTATTATTTTAAATGTTATTTAGTTACTAATTTATTAATATGAGAATTCTAACGTTTATGGAACATCGGTTTTTAAAGGTTTAGTTTTTATCTCATAAGCAATTTCATTGGCGTTTTATAAATATTAACGAAAAGCATAAATAATATAATAATATATTAATGGTAGACGCGATAACTTTAATGAATATGAAATTGTTAGGCTTTTAGATGAAAAAGATAAAATTTAGTTTATATTAAATTTTATTTATAATAATTTTTACAAATTAATTTTGGTTTATATAATGAATGAAAAGGTTTTAAAAAAATAAATCATTAACATGGTGCTGAACCCGGGTCCTTTATTACACACCCAAGAGCACAAACCAACTAGACTAGCTTGACATTAAGTTAGGGGTTTTTGTATACTGCTTACAATGATCATGCAACATATATTAATTACATTGTGTTGAAATGATTTGAAGGTGAACGAGGACTCACCGGAATAACGAACTTGTGAGAAAATTTTCTCTCTACCTAATTAGGAGAGATATGTTTCATTATAAAATAGAGTTAGTTACAATATAAAAGTAAACTAATAAATACAATGAATACAAAATATTGATAGAGAATGATTGGAGTGATTTATGAGATTGCTATCAATCATCTATTATCTCCCCTCAAGCGACACGACGGTGAACATACACGAAGTAATGCCTGAAAGTGTTCAAGTTGAGTTCTTGGTAAACTCTTGGTAAAAATATCAGCCAGTTGGAGGGTAGGAACAAAACGAGTATGAAGCTTGCTAGGCATAACAAGCTCACGAACAAAGTGGTAATCTAAGTCAATGTGTTTAGCCCGTTTGTGAGAAACAGGATTTTGACTCATAAATAACACACTACAATTATCACAAAGTAGTGTTGGTCTATTAGGTGGAAGAGCATGGAGCTCATGCAACAAATGAGTAATCCAAATAATTTCAGCAGCGGTATTAGCCATAGCCGTATATTCTGACTCACAACTTGACCGAGATACCATGGGCTGTTTATTGGCACTCCATGAAACAAGGTTGCCTCCTAAAAGAATTGAATAACCATAAGTGGACCTTCGTGTTTCAATGCATCTAGCCCGGTCGGCATCGGAGTATCCCAAAATAGTAGTTTGCTTAGATTGTTGAAACACAAGGGCCATGTGATATTGTCCCCTTGGCATACCGTAATATTCTTTTAACGAGTTGAAAGTGATGTTCGGTTGGAGCATGCAAAACTTGACATGCCTAATTAACCGCGTATGCAAGATCTGGCCTGGTAATGGTCAATTTTTGTAAAGCCCAATCAATTGAACGATAAAAGGTAGGGTCGGAGTATGGTGTACCGGTGGACGAAAAGGAGTCAGTAGTTGCAAGGGGCGTGGGGACGGGTTTGGTATCAATTAGTCCGACACAATTAAGGATGTCACGTGCATACTTCTCTTGACTGAGGAACAAACCACTGTCTGTTTGAACCCAGAAAATAATTTAAGAACCCAAATCTTTGATAGCAAATTCGTTATGTATGCAATGAATGAAGTTGGCAAGCATTACGGGTTTGTTGCCGGTGAGAATAAGATCATCCACATAAACAAGGAGATACATAAGACAGTCTCCTTATTTAAAAACGAACAAAGACATGTCGGCTTGTAACATCCTCGTTTTAAATATTATTTAAATTAAATAATATAAGTTTGTTTTACACGGATTTTACGTTACGCTATTTGGGCTAATTAAATAATATGTAGAGTATGGATAGAATTAAGAGAGGTTATTGGACTTAAGGGTGATTATGGGCCTAAAAGCCTTTGAGCTTTATCTATTTAAACCCCTAAATCCTAATTCCATCCTTATCCTCATCATTCCATCATCATCTCCCAATCGTTAGCAAACACACATAATCCACTTGCACACACACATTCTATCCAAGATCCATTTACCCAAATCTCTAAGGTATATCATAAAATCAAGTTTATCTTTCCCATTCATCTTCATCTCGTTTTAACAATTGTAAAATGAACAAACAAGCTCGAAAGCTAAACACGAAAAATGAAACCGAGATAGGTAGAATTAAACCGAATCAAATAAACAATAAATAATGATAGTAAGGAGATTGAATGATACAAAATAAATAATACAAATAATATAATAATGCAAACGGGTCTCCAACGAGACCCGAATTCCAACAGTTCGGCCAAAGGAAACTAGAACCTAGGTCAGATCTGCAATGTTGAAACTCGAACCATTAAACCTAAGGTGTCTCTTGTTCTCCATAATGGTCACAAACGGCTGAGCCATAACCTGGATTTGAGTTCTGGCGAAAATGGTACACACACGAATGGATTTGTGTGAATTCTTTCATGCGAATGGAATGGTGTGAGAATCGATTTAACCATTCGCATGGCATGGGAATTCTTTCCCGTGCAAATGGTTGTAGAAAGTGAATCGCGCGAATCCATTTTGTATGAGACCAAATTAGACTGCAGTCAAACCCAACCCAGCCCTATACTCCCTGCTGTGAAGGTCGCCGGGAACCGTGAGGCCGGCGGCGGTGCAGGGAGGAAGGAGAAGAGAGAGGGGCGGCGGCCGGAAGCATGGTGGCTGGAGGAAGAGAGGCCGATGGTGGCCGGTGAAGGTGAGGAGAGGAAGAGGGCTGGCGGCGGCGGTGGCCGTGAATAAGAAAATAAGGAAGAAGAAAACGATTAGGAAAGGGGTGGGGGTACGGTTTTAAAGGGGCTAGGGTTAGGGGGTGTTTGGTAATAATAATAATAATAATAAAATAATAATAATAATAATAATAATAATAATAATTATAATAATAATAATAACAATAATAATAATAATTATTATTATTATTATAAAACTTTAATAAATATACCAATAATAATAATACTATAATATTAATAAAGGGTAATATGGATATGAGGACTCGAACGAAACCCGAACCCAAGACCCGACTCGTTTAAAGACCCGTAACCCGCCTCTTGTAAAGGAATGAGATTATAAATAAAAGTTAGCTTATCAAGAACAAATAAGAACACAACTAAGCATGAGTCAAATATGAACCCAGCACGAACCCGAACTCGCTTGAGGAAACGTTAAATCATAAACACGTTAAGGATGCGAATTAATACGAATGAAGCAGGTACCATATGAAAATATAATACTAATAAATAAGGCTATATGTATTAAAATTAATAAGATCGGTTTAAGAAGGCTACATGTCGGTTCAGTTAACTTAAAAGTTAACCCCATTAACTTAAGGAATGAATAACAAGCAATCATAGAGGATTAATATGTGTACGTTACTAATAGTTAGTCGGGCACAGTTGAAGAAAGGCATTACTATTAATTCGGAGATGAATCGTCTACACGTGAGTTCTAGCCCCTTTTATGTATTATGTTTTCGGGGCTGTGTGCATACTACGATGCGTTAGGTTAATACACTTACCTTAAATGGTAATTGTATATTAGATATATGTTTGCGTATGAATGTGAATGATATGGACTGATTAACTAATATGCACGTAGTTGTTATATTAGTTATGATTGAAGGAAGTAGAAGGGAAATGTAACGAAGGTAGGATTGTATGGTATGTTGGAGGGCACTGGGCCCTAATAATAACCGAGGTATGTAGGGACTGGACCCTTATAATATCCAAGGTATGTAGGGACTAGGCCCATATAATATCCAAGGTATGTAGGGACTGGACCCTTATAATATCCAAGGTATGTAGGGAATGGACCCTTATAATATCCAAGGTATCGAGGGACCGGACCCTTATAATATCCGAGGTATGTAGTCAGTATGAAGTATGAAAGTATGTATATATGTATGTACGTATGTATGTATGTACGTACGTACGTATGTACGTATGTATGTATCTATGTATGTATGTATGTACGTACGTACGTATGTATGTATGTATGTATGTTTGAATGATAGATGAATAGGTAAGTATTAATACGTATCTTCGGACGCGCATTAGTAAGTGAATGTTAATTAACTAGAACTCACTCAGCATAATTGACATTTAGTATGCACGCAGGCAATTAGAAGAGGCAAGTTTCTTGATGAGGTCACGTGGCAATAAGAGGAAGACTGGCATCGCTATGAAGAAGATTCACGTGTCATTTATGTTTTATGTTTAAGACTTATGTTATTTCTGTTTAAGACAAAGTATTTATGTTATGTATGAATGGTTGACTTTTATTTCCGTGAAATGTTTAATTAACTCTGATTTTCCGAATTATGTGAATGAGTAAATCCAACCAGCATGAAAGTAGGGCAACCGGGCTCGGGGGCCTTACACTGCTCGACTACATGTGAAGCCGCAGTTAACGAGGAATGAGCTCAACCATTGAAACCATGCTCACAAGCTTGTTTTAGACCATAAATAGCTTTTTCTAGTTTACACACATGATTGTGAAAGGTAGAATCGACGAAACCTGGTGGTTGTTTCACATAAATGGTTTCAGTTAAGGAACCATTTAAAAACGCGTTGTTCACGTCCAATTGATGTAGGGACCAGTTGTTAATAACAGCTAACAATAGCACAATACGCACTGTTGAGGCTTTCACAACTGGACTAAAAGTGTGAGAAAGGTAAGACCCGAGATTTGAGTGAAACCTTATGCAACAAGGCGAGCTTTATGTTGATCAATCGATCCATCCGAGTGATATTTAGTGCGAAAGACCCATTTGGAACCAACTACATTAGCCGTTGAGGGTCGAGGCACAAGACTCCAAGTATTGTTTCATTGAAGGGCATTCATTTCTTCATGCATTACATGCATCCAATGGGGGCTTTTGGAGGTACTTCGAAAACCTGTAGGATCAGAAGCAGCGAATAACGCAGCATAGAGACCGTGATGCATGACATGCACAAGTGTAGCACGATGCTTAGGATTAGGTTTAAATGTGCCAACCTTGGGGCGGGTAACCATAGTATGGGCCAAGGACGACTGAGACGGATTGGTAGAAACGACCGATTGTGGCAAGGGAGGGTTCGGAATGGCTAGCGGATCAACGGGTTGGTGAGTAGATGCGGGTGGTTTGGTATGTTGGGTTGCCGACAAAGGAGGTTATGGGGTGGCGAGTGGTGAGGACGATGTGGTAGTGGGGGAGGGTGGTGCATGAGATGGAGGTGTTTGGGGAATGTGAACAGAGGGTGTATGAGGAGGAGTTTTATGCAAGTGCATGGCCTCTTTGCACATAGAACAAGGAGATGAGGTTTGAGTGGTATGAGTAGGGGTAAGGGTAGTTTGGGAAGGGGAATAGTTAGAAGAAGGGTTGTGAATCAGATGGTCTTCTTGATAGGTGGAAAGTAAGAGGCTATTTAAATCAGAGGGTGAATAATGATTGGCACATGGAAAAGAGGCTTCATCAAAACCTGCATGAAGAGTAACGTACATGCGAGATGTTTGCAGGTCTAAACATTTATATCCTTCGTATTGGGTTGCATAACCCATGAAAACACAAGGAATGCTTCAAGGGGCTAATTTATGAGGTGCATAGTCTTGGAGATATGGGTAAACGCGGCACTCAAATACCCGAAACTTGGTGTATGTCGGTGTTGTAGAAAACAAAATTTCAAATGGCGATTTATTTTCTAATACACTGGTTGGTAGACGGTTTATGATATATGTAGTAGTGCTAAAAGCTTCACCACAATAAGTAGCCGAAACATGAGCATGAAATAACATAGCTAGTCCTGTTTCTACGATATGACGATGTTTTCTCTCGGCCCGACCATTTTGAGGAGAAGTGTATGGACAAGACAAACGATGAAATGTGCCGTTTTCATCAAAAATTTGGTGGACGTGTTGATTTACGAATTCAGTACCACCGTCACTTTGGAAAATCTTAACTTTTCTTGAGTATTGTGTTTGTACAAAACGCGAGAAAGTTGATAATATGGAGTAAAATCCATTTTTTGTTTTAAGTGGAAATAGCCACGTGAACCGCGAATGATCATCAACAAACACAACATAGTATTTATATACGTCAACGCTCATAATGGGTGAAGGACCCCACAAATCACAATGAATAAGATCTAAAGGGTTGGATACCCGTTTTTTATTTAAAACAAAAGGCATTTTATAAGCCTTTGCAAGTTGGAATGGGGAACAAATATTAGGCTTAGGCAAAATATAACTAAATGATAAGCAACCAAGTCTTTTTAAAATAGAAATTGTATCAAAGGCATTGTGGCCTAAAAGATTATTCCATATTTCAAAAGATGCTTTATTTGAAGAAACTGAAGCAACAAGAGCAAGATTCCTATCCCGGATCACATATAGACCATTTTCACACTGACTTTGAGCTAGAGGTTGGCTTGTTTTCCGGTCCAGAATGGTAAAGAAAGGTTGGGAAAACAAGACATTGAATGGATAATCGGTTGTTAATTGACTAATGGATAAAAGATTTTTGGTTAAATTAGGAATAACCAATACATCTTTTAAGGATAAATGTTTGTTTAATAGAATTGACCCGTATGAGAAATGGGTAAAAAAATTCCATTACCAAAGGCCACTTTAGATTTACCCGTATACGGAGTGGTGGCATGGAGAGAACCTGTAGAGGTTGCCATGTGAGTAGTGGCTCCAGAGTCGGCTACCCAATCCAGAGAGCCCGTGGTAATGTGGCGTCGAGTGTGAAAAGCTTGAGCAATATTTGCTTCTGTATTTGGAGCAGAAGCAAAGGAAGGAAAGCATGGAAATTTGTTTGCATAATGCCCATCAGTTCGACAAAACTGACACGTGGGGGTTGAAGATGACCATAGGAGAAAGATTGAGAACTAGAGCCACGAGAGAGTGGCTGATGGGCGGTGAAGGCCAATGGAGGTGGTGTCGGTGGACGGAGGGTTTGCAAGAACTGCTCTTAACTCTCCGCTTTAGTTAATAGATCTCGGAAAGCAAGCGAGTCACGGTTAGTATAGACTGCAGTGGAGAAATTCTCAAAGGAAGATCCGAGTCCACATAAAAACATGTAAGTCTTATCGCTGTCGGTGACGGGATGGCCAATAGCAGCCAATTGGTCGCATATGGCTTTGAATTTCTGGCCAAACTCGGTAACAGAGGTCGAGCCTTTGGTGAGTTGATGAAGTTGTCACGGAGTAAATGCATGCGTTCATAGAATTGTTACAGTAAGCGGCCTCAAGGGCTAGCCATATCTGACGAGCAGATGTTAGCCCTAATACTTCTACGACCGCCTCTTCCGTGAGGGAATAATTGAGAATGAGAACCGTTCTCTGGTCAGCATCTAACCAGTCGGCGTGTTTGGCGTTGATTGATTCTTTGCCATCAATGGTAATAGTGGCAGGAGGAGAAGGAATAGAGCCATCAACATGGCCGATTAATTTTTGATAAGTAAGAAGAGGTAATATACGATTCTTCCAATAGAGATAGTTGGTACAGGAGAGTTTGAGAGTAATCATATGTAGGACAGTATCCATTGGAAGAGTTCCATCATTGGAATTAATGACAGCCATTAGGAGCATGAGGATGTGGGGGATGGTGGAGGAAGGCAATTAGGTTACAATTTAGAGGAGAAAAAGAATCGTGAGTTGGCTTGATACCATGCGAGAAAAGTTTCTCTCTACCTAACTAGGAGAGATATGTTTCATTATATAATAGAGTTAGTTACAATATAAAAGTAAACTAATAAATACAATGAATACAAAATATTGATAGAGAATGATTGGAGTGATTTATGGGATTGCTATCAATCATCTATTAGAACTTGACAGAATAAATTACGAGTCCGAGATAGTTTATCAGATGGATTTGAGGTTATGGACAGGTTTAGTCAAAGGTTAGAGGCTTTTTATAGGTTTAATCGAAATGTTTAAGCTTAATTGATCATTATTGGATTTTTATTAGTTTTCCGATGGTTCTGGGTTTTTAATTACTCATTATTGGTTGTTATTAAGAACTTGAACCACAATCCATCAAACGACATACTTTTCTTCTTTCTATATTACTTAAGGTTGGATGTGCCATGCCTGTAATTTCATCACCAAATATTATTTAGAATTTAGTTTGATGAAAATGTAAACATTTTGCTGGAAAATAATTCTCTAGTCAACCTCAACCAACTCGTACCAAAATATCCCATTTTGACCCACCTGTTTTCCCACATATATAATTTGATAAAGCATGCACCTACTTGGTTCTCTGATATATAATCTATCATGAGATTCATGTGTCAAAACAAACATAAACGGGCCAAATAAAGGCACTTTTAGTGTATACAACCTTTTAAATCATAGTTCACTAGAAGAGCATGATAAAGTGACATCGCATAAACGACTAAACATGCTCCGTATCAATGGCATTAATGTAAAACTAATACTGCATTTTTGATAATTCAGATTGATAATCAACTAAAAGAATATTAAACATTGTATATGTGGATCAAAGGTATAAGAAAGGACAAGTATCTTTGAAAAGAAATGTCAACTGAAAATAGATTTTGAAAAAGAGCTTACTCTCATGTGCATCTGAACTTCACCCCTGGTAGGTGGGCTCTTCTTGTTGGGTTCGTTTTCCTCCTTCACGACATCGAAACCATGCTCCAAATTCTGGAAACAAAAGTTATTAAATAATTAGATATGGTACATTAGGATAATGGTCAAAAGGGTATTGAAAAATGAAGTAATATAAGTAGAATAGCCTTGGCCTGCTGATGTTGAAACTTGAAAGTTATCATTCGAATGCCTTTGATTACAAGCTTATCCATAATACCATAAAAAGAACATGAAAAACATTTTTAGTTATAAAAGTTTGGTTTAGCTTTATAATGGTCCAATCATACATCTGAGGTACCTTGAATCAAGTTTTAAAAATACATTACAGAACATTATTCCATTGCAACATAATAATAGTGGCTATTTAGTACCTTAAAGAGTCATTGGAGCTGTTAGGGCTCGGATTTTTAGTATCCGGGGCAAGCAGTATGTTCAGGATAACTCCAGGATACGGTATCCTTCAAGGTAACAGGTATCCCTAATATGCTGTATAACTAACAACTTGTACGCAGCCTTTCCTTATTTACCAGGTCAAAAGATGTCACCATAATTGCCTAAAGATCCGGACTTGCTGTTAATAGGACGTGGCCAAAAAGGAAAATGCGCTTCATGGGGGAATTAACGGCTAATTGGATTTAGTCTATAGTTTCCTAATTTATAGGAAAGTTTGTTAGCTACTTTTTGTTATAAATAGAGCACCGAATTGGATCAACACACACACTTTTAGCAGACGAGACTTCCTAGTAGTCGAACATTGTAATCACGATCCAGTTGTGCTCCACCAATTGTAATCATTCTTTGTTATTAATAAATCAGTGGTAATAGTTTTCACCACCCGAGGTTTTTTTCTTGTTATCCTCAGGATAATTGGTTTTTTCCTCGGAACAAATCTCCGTGTTCAAGCATTCATTGCATTCATTTCAAACAAGCACCAAGTCCTATTTACTAATTTAGTTACGAAATCATTATTGTCAATTTTTGACCAAATCAATTTGGCACCCACCGTGGGCAATCGGTGCTTTAATCCATCAAAACCGTTTGTTTCACACTTATTTTTCATTCCCTTCAGTATGGCATCACAACCAAAAGCTAGTTCTGTTTTTGCTCCTGCGGTCACTGCTGCTTCAAGTGTCAACCCAGGACCTCCACCAGTGCCGAAGAAGAACACTCAGCCCAGAGGAGAACTTCCACCATACGCGGGATCCTCTTCATGGCTAGATCCGGTAATATCTAACAGTGACATTTTTGCTTTGATGAAACAGGTCAAAACTCACATAGAGTAGCAAGAGAAGACCAACTCAAGGCAATTTAAGGAGATTGAAGGGATAAAAAAGAAACCAGGGCAGGAGGCCACCCCCAATCATGCCTAGGGTCCTTGATTTTGGTTCTCCAGGATCATCTATCCTTAAGAATCCTGGATCCTTGGGGACACAATCGGCAAGGATTCCGTCTCAGCAGCAGTCAGGTTACTGGGGAACCTACCCTTCGGTATCCTCAGAATTAACCAGACCTACGAGTCCAGACTCCATCAACATGCAGCCTCATTCAAACATACCAGCCGTCATATTCTCGTCAGGATCTCCCATGGTATCCTCTGAAGTGCACATCGGGGATGATATCCCTATGCAGGCATCACCTTATCCCGAGGATACCCTCAACGGAGATACTAGTCATCAAGGCTCAGTATACCAAAGGCCTCACCATGATCTCGATAACAATATATCTAATACAAATTTATATGCTAACCGTGTATTTATGCAAGATAAGGGGATATCCCCGAGATAGCCAGAGAATTACAAAAAATAAAGGATATGATTTCTAATATCCCCGAGGTAATACGTCCCGTAGCTGAAGTTCCAACAGGTAGCCACAGGTTATCCAGGTTCACCTGACCTATATGCGACGTGGAGAATCCCAAGAAGTTCCAAACTCCCAGCATGAAGCTATACGATTGCACTACGGATCCTGAGGAACACATAGCTCAATATAGAGAAAGGATGGAGATCAACCCCATCCCCATTGACATCAAAGAGGCTTGCCTATGCAAGGGATTCAGTTCAACACTAACGGGACCGGCTCTCAAATGGTTACTAAGTATTCCTTCCAACACTATTACTTCATTTGCTCATCTGATTAACTAGTTCAATAATCAATTTTCTTGTAGTAGATCTTTTGAGAAAATGACAGGTGATTTATATAGAATTGTTAAGCATAACAATGAATCCTTATGGGATTACATAACCAGATTTAGCAGGGAAGCTCTGGAAATCCCCAACCTTAACATGGCAGCTGCTGTCGAAGCCTTCAAGATGGGATTAAGGAAGGATTCTCCTTTTTATGACGACCTTGTCATGACTCCATGTAGGAATCTTGATGAAGTCAGAAACAAGGCATTAAGATACATTCGGCTAAAGGATGATAAGAAGGCTCATGGAAGCTTGGTTATCCCGAAGTATGAGTCTACCAATAGAAAGTCAAACACTCCACAGAAGTTCTCTAAGCCAAATCCTTATTCCAAGCAGGATAATCCCAGGATAAATGCTGTGGAAGAAGACCAAGATGACGAAGAGTATCCTAAAATATCCGAATATTGTTTTAACATTGATATTGGTGGTGTGATATGTGCCATGCAGGATTTAGGTGACAAGGCTAGATGACCCAAGAAAAACGAAAAACCCAGATCCAGCAAAGACAAGTCCAAATAGTGTGCATTCCATGAAGACTTTGGCCATCGCATTGAAGATTGCATAACACTTTGGAAGGAAACAGGATACCTTGTCAGCAAAGGATACCTAAATGAACTGTTTGGAAGAAACAAAAACAAAAGTCAGGATCCTGTCAAGATACCTGAAAGGGCACCTTCACCTCCACCCAGGGCTAAGGTTGTATCCTATATCTCGGAAGGATCAGACATCTGTGGAACTTCATATTCTGCAGCTAAGAAGCGTTCCAAAATAATGAAGATGGACAATGGAGAAAGACCTCTCCGTACCTCGACGTTAACAACTCAAAGAATTATATCCTTCGATGACGGGGATAGATGTGATCTTGTGGATCCCAATCATGACGGTTTGGTAATTACTTTATGTATAGCTAATTGTTTTATGCGCAGGATTCTGGTTGATGGAGGCAGCTCCGTGAACATCATCTGACTTGATGCCTTGAAGAAAATGGATATACCTGATACTGAGATTATCCCGAGATCCTTGGTTCTCGTGGGATTTAGTGGGGAGACCAAGAATACCCTGGGAGATATCAAACTTCCAGTATACGTTGAGGGAGTAAACTCTTTACAAAAATTTTGTGTTATTGACTCATTGTCTTGTTGTAATGTGATCTTAGGCAGGCCATGGATTCATGACATGAAGGCAGTACCCTCAACATACCATCAGTGTGTAAAACTTCCAAGTCCTTGGGGAGTTATCAAGATATAAAGTGACCAACAAGATGCCATAGATTGCTATGCATCATCAATGAAGCCGGCTGCAAAGCCTACTCAAGCATAGCAATTACAGAAACAAACCAGAGGAGGTCCTGCAAGCTAGAGAGCAGGATGTGAAAGAAGTATCTTTGGATCCTCAGGATATTGAGATCAAAGTATTGTTAGGATCAAGTATTCCTGAAGATATTGAGACGGAATTAATATTTTTCCTAAAGAAAAGAGCTTCTACCTTCGCCTGGAAACATGAAGATATGACAGGGTTCTCTAAATCTATAATTACTCATAAACTTGGTACATCATACAAGAGAGAAACGTTATCATACAAGAAGAAGTGCAGAAGCTGCTCAAGACCAAAATGATAAGAGAGGTCCATTACCCTAGATGGTTGGCCTATCCAGTTGTAGTCCAGAAGAAGAATGGAAAGTGGAGAGTGTGCGTGGACTTCACAGACCTGAATAAGGCTGTCCAAAAGACCATTTCCACTCCCACACATCGACTCAATGGTGGATGCAAATGCTGGCCATGAACTGCTAACCTTCATTGATGCATCCTCAGGATTTCAACAAATTTAAATGGAGCCTTCAGATCAAGAAGACACAGCCTTCATGACTCCCACAGGTATATACTGTTATATTGCAATGCCTTTTGGACTAAAGAATGCAGGTGCAACATACCAGAGGCTAATCAACACGATGTTCAAACACCAACTAGGGGACACGATGGAAGTCTACATAGATGACATGGTGGTAAAGTCAAGGAGGGCTGAGGATCATCTCAAAGACTTGGCAACAGCATTTGACATCCTGGATGAGTATAACATGAAGCTGAATCCAGCCAATTGTCATTTTGGTGTCAAAGAAGGAAAGTTTCTTGGATACATGGTCACCAAGAGAGGAACAGAGGCAAGCCTTGAACAAATCAAGGCCATCATGGACATCAAATCACCAAGAAATGTTAAAAATGTCTAAAGATTGACCGGAAGAATAGCAGCTCACAACAGATTCATCTTAAGATCTTCAAAGAAGTGTAAAGACTTCTATGATATCCTGAGGAAGAATCAAAAATTCGAATGGGGAGATGATGTGCCTAAAGTGGTATATAAAAATATTGCAATTAATCAACCTAGCACAATGAGTAATAAAAACCTAGATTACCCTAAACCAAACCACTAGCAACAGGCAAGTGAACCTATCGGGTGTAGAATAGCTATGGGAAGTCCCGGACTATCGAACCCTAGATACACTAACTCAATTAACGAACTTAGATTCTAAAAGCTAATTAAATTAATAATAAAGAAAAAGATCATTTTTTTGGATTTTTATTTATTTTATTTTAAAACTAATCATTAATTAAACTAATTTTAACTAATAAATTAAACTTAAAATTCTAAGACTTAGACGAAAACACTAATGAGAAAGGCGTTACCTAGGCAAGGAATCCTAATTGTGATGACTCGGGCTTATATCGATTACGGGAAACTGCTACTGGAACCAGGAATCTAAAAATATGAATCCTAGGAAACCTAATGGATCCCTAATCACTCTCAAGGTGTCACCTAAGAGGAAATCCTAAAGATCATGTAAAAGCACCAGCTTATTGGCTCACCTGTCAGTTCGCCAATTATGATTAATTACCCTAAAAAAACCAGCTAACCCGTTGGTTTCACTATCTCAATGCACCTAAGTACACGGGGTGGTCTAGAAGAGATCTAAAGGACACGGGTAAGCAGTGAAACTAAGGAAAACTAGGGAAACTTCCTGTCAGACAGTTTAACCTAAAACCCCAATAACAAAGACAAACCCGACAACTTATCACCCGTCGGATATCTAAGCAAGTAAGAATATAAACTTATAATAATATGCTAAAAATCAGTTTCTATGGTGAATGAGCTCAATAAACCATAAACAAGTTGCAAACACAAAGTAAACAACCCTAACATGCACCTATAATCGAAAGACATTCAATCAAGTGTCATGTGAAACATTCATTCAAGCACAAATCAAAAGTAAATATGCATAAATAACATCCAATAAATCTGATCAAAACTTTTAATTGACCAAAACCCAATAAACAATTCCCAAAAACCGTTTGAACCCTTAATCAATCACAAAACATCAATCCAAGCCTAGATAACTAAAAAGGTTTAGCCAATAGTCATGCTCAAGAAAATAAAATAAATACGTTCAACAACCAAGTTCATAATAAAAATAATAAAGATAACCGTGTTTGAATGAGTATGTATGAACCCGAACACCTCCAATCAATATATTTTGTCTTTTACTTCTAGTGGCGGCTGCTTTGTCAAAATATATGCCAATCACTTTTCTTCTAAATGCTGCTCCAACCCACATGAACTCTCAAAACAAATTAATGTAATGATAATGTCTGCTGCTATCTCCTAGCTGCTTCCTTCGAAAATAATATTTCGTCTTATGACCGGCGGCTGTTGTGCTCCTGTTCACCCTACGAAAGACAATACTAAATTAACTTTACTTCTGTCTTTTTATGCAATTTTGACACTGACACCAAGAAAAAACCCTCGTGGGCCATGCCCACAATATGAAGGGATCCATAAAGAAGACCCACGTGACTTTTTATATTATTATTATTATTATTATTATTATTATTATTATTATTGTTATTATTATTATTATTACATATTACGTTACTTGTGTTATATTTTCTTTTTTTTCTTTTTCTTTTTTAAGTTTTTTATATAATTATAATAATTAGTATTATATATCAAATGCTCGACTCATCATTCATCGGTCTCAAGTTTATTAAAAGTGTTCCATTTTAGCCCATCGTCTCTTAAAACCATTAAACTCACACATGAACCAAATAATAGTAATATTCATTAAAAACTTGGCTTTAAAGTATCTAAAAGTAGGGAACATGTATATAATAATATGTTTAATTGAGACCACATCAAATATCCCTACATTTAAATCTTTTTTGTCTCGGAAAAAGCTATTTGCAATGGAATCATAATTGGAAAACTGATTTTCAAAACATTAGGTTACTTTAATTAATAATAAATAAACGCAAAAACCGTGATCGCCGATATTGTTGTCCACTTAAACCCAGCCTCCAACCTATCAAGCCCCCCATCACATTTAGTGATTAGTTCAAGTGATATCAATAAATCTATGGGTCTCACACCTAAAGAGTTACATATCCGCTTACCCCCATTTCTAGCATAATCAAGACAATTAATAACCGGGTTGAAACAGACTAGTTCAACCAATCACCGTAAGCTAAAAACCCTTTAATGGTAAGAAGAAAATGCACTTAGGTGGAATTTGATGGATGAAAGGTCATGTGAGGTTTGTACCAGCAATTCCTAAACCTAGAATTATATTAGCGGATTTTTGGGCCCAACATTGTTTCACCCGAGCTGCAACACAGTATATGACGGTCTCAGTCCCCCACCCTTAGTATTTCCTAAAAATATTTGTTGACTAAGAACTTTCGAGCCCCAATAGTGTATCCTCAGAGTCACCATCCCCTTGGTAATACGTAAGCTCTCAGCCCCGTCTAGTATGTGCCTTTTGGCCTCTTTTTCGATTACTTTAGATTTTTGTTTTTTTTTTTTGAATGCTTCTTTGGCATTTGTATAACTTTCTCATTCACTTTACTTTCAAAATATTTTGCACATATTTGACATTCGTGCAACAAAACTTTGTGCTCTTAGGCATCTTTTACCTAAATATATAACTATTTTCTAATGCTCGTATAAATGATGGACATGGTCGGGTGCCACCACTCGTTATTTATTTTCATAAAACATAGTGACGTGCTAAATTTAAATGCATGTAATTCTCACCACCTCAAGGTTTTAAGATTAAGGTAATACCCGCTATGCCTTATCGAATTTTCAGCTTCACTATCCCCCCTCAAGATGAGAACCCACAAGGTTTATGACTATTAGGTTAATTAATAATAATCAGAGGAAACCTTTCAAGGCTAGTTGGGCTTACCGACACATCCCAAATTAAGTACGCTTTCTATTTTTTTGTATCTCATATATATTAGTAGTTTTAAAAACCAATCTTCAATTTTTCTATAATTTTCCATTTTATTGCAAAACATTTAATTCAAGGGACACATTTTTTTTTGGTTTTTCATTTTTTTTTTAGTTTTTTAGTTTTTTATATATAATATATACTTTTTTTTTAATTTATTTAAACTACCTAAAAAACACGCCAGTTTCCCATCCCCATACTTAAATTTCATATTGTCCTCAATGTGAGACAGGAAAAAGGCAAATATAAAGTAGATATAATATAAAATAAATATATAAATAAATAAAGAAAATGGAACAGACTCCCCTGGTAATAAGGGCAGTGATCTTCGAAAGTCAAGTTCCGATAAAGCGACCGTATAGCATTTCATTCACGGCCGCAGCTTTTGGGTCCCTTCTACCATCAAATAGTTCAGAACATCTGCGTCCGAATGGAGATTGAGTACGAACGAAAGCATCCAAACCTGCAAAATAAAGCTCAAAGCACCCAAAGCAGACATCAAACAGACTCTAAAACTAAAAAACCGACTCAAATTACAAAAATAAAAGAAAACAAATACAAACATATACAAACTCTACACTCGGGTATTCACCCGAGGTCCTATCCCTATCAATCAACAACCTAGGGATGTCGAAGAGAAACACATCCTCCTAAATCGAGTCAATCGACCCACCAATATAGTGCTTCAACCTATGGCCGTTCACCTTCCATGCTCTTCCCTCCTGATCAACTAACTCAACCGCACCGTGCGGGAATGCCGCCTTCACCGTATAGGGACCTACCCATCTCGATCTAAGCTTACCTGGAAATAACTTCAGACGGAATTATAAATCAACACCTGATCCCCACACTTGAACTCTTTTACCTTTTTCAACTTCCTGTCATGCAATGCCTTCCTACGCTCTTTGTAACTCCACGATCTCGCGTACGCCTCATCTCTCATCTCTTCCAGTTCAAGAATTTGGAGATACTGGTTTTTCGCAGCCTGTGTCAGGTCAAGATTAACGGACCTCAACGCCCAATATGCTCTATGCTCTAACGCAACCGGTAGACGATATTCTTTCCCATAAACCATCCTAAAGGGTGTGGGTCCCCAATAGGCGTTTTAAATGCAGTGCGAAAAGCCCAAAGCGCATCATCTAACTTATCGGACCAGTCCTTTCGGTTCTTGCCGACAGTTTTCTCTAGAATTCGCTTAATACCTCGTTTTGCGTTCGCCACTTACCCGCTCGTCTGTTGATGATAGGCGGTGGACAACCGATGGGTGATCCCATACCGTGCCAACGTCTTCTCCATCTGGGGCATTGCAAAAGTGCGTGCCCTTATCACTGATCAAGGCCTTAGGAGTACCAAACTGACAGAACAACCTCTTCAAGAATCCTACTACAAATCGGGCATCGTTAGTGGGTAAGGCTTGAGCCTCAACCCACTTGGAAACGTAGTCGATAGCCACGAGAATGTATCGGTTCCCTCGATAAGAAGGGAACAGACCCGTGAAATCAATGCCCCAGACGTCGAAAACCTCACAAACCTGAATAGGGTTTTGGGGCATCTCATTACAGGATGAGATGTTTCTAGTGCGCTGACATGCGTCACACTGCCTGACAAACTCGTGTGGAGTCTTTAAAAATCGATGGCCATAAAAGCCGGAATCTATAACTTTCCTAGCGGTGGAAGACGGACCATGGTGGCCTCCAGTCAAACCCTCATGACAATGTCTAAGAATCTCACGGCCCTTTTCCCTACTCGCACACCTCCTCAACACTCGATCGGAGCCTACATGAAACAAATACGGTGAATCCCATATGTAGTGGCTGGCATCTGCGAAAAACTTCCTCCTCTGCTGATAACTCATGCCCTTGACCACCACTCCTTCAGCCAGATAATTCACAATGTCAGAGAACCATGGAAGACCCTCCTCTTCAGCACTCATGTACAAAAATGGCTCGCTCTCATATCTCACTTTCACCATCATCAACGACTCATGGGGAAACCTATCCCCGATGGCGTCCTCTCTAATCTCCTCTCTCTTCGGATCCTCCAAACGTGACAAGTGATCCGCAACATTATTCTCCGCTCCCTTTTTATCTCTAATCTCAATATCGAACTCGGAAAGCAAGAGAATCCATTGTATCAAACGATGCTTGGCATATTTCTTGGCGAAAAGGTATCGCAATGCCGCCTGATCAGTATAAACAATGGTTTTGGACAGCATGAGATAAGAACGGAATTTGTCGAATGCGAAGACCACTGTTAGAAGCTCCTTCTCGTAGTCATGTAATTCTCCTGAGCATCATTGAGGGTCTTACTCGCGTAATAGATAGGATGGAAGTGTTTGTCCTTCCGCTAACCTAAAACAGCCCCGACTGCAAAATCACTAGCGTCACACATGAGCTCGAAGGGTAAGTTGCAGTCGGGTGCTACTAAGATAGGGGCATTAACCAGCTGCCCCTTGAGAAACTCAAACGCCTTCAGACAATCAGCATCAAAGTCGAATGTGATGTCCTTCTATAAAAGGCGAGTCATGGGCCGGGTGATCTTAGAAAAATCTTTGATGAACCTACGATAAAAACCCGCACGCCCGAAAAAACTACGAACGGATTTCACACTAGTTGGTGGAGGAAGTCTACTGATGGTGTCGATCTTAGCTCTATCTACCTCAATACTGTCTCATGAAATCTTGTGCTTGAGCATAATGCCTTCAGTCACCATGAAGTGGCACTTCTCCCAGTTCAGCATCAACTTCGTCCCTATGCACCGCTTCATCATCCTCTCAAGATTAGAAAGACATTAATCA